>NC_053389.1:130424160-130724160 GCF_905171765.1 Bufo bufo
ATCCAATACTCCAAAAAAAAAAAACGACAGTTATACTTTAACTGTAGCAACCAGTGTCAGGCAGCAGCTGCCAAGGCTTATTAGATTATGGGTTGCACCAAAAGGGACACAGAAGCACATGACGAAAACATAGTCCTGACACTTTACAAATTGCTACTCAGACCACACATAAAGTTTTGAGTACAATTTTGGGCTCATGTGCACAAGAAAGACATAACAGAGCTAGAGGGAATTCAGAGATGGGCAGCTAATGTAAGAACTTGAATATGTGGACTACGGTACCCAGAAAGATTATCAAAAATGAGGGTTATTTAGTTTAGAAAAAAAGGCAACCGAGGGGCGATCTAATAACTATGTACTACAGTATATACATATATATCAGGAGTCAGTACAGAGATCTCTCCCATGATCTATATAAACCCAGGACTGTGACAATGATGGGGGGGGGGGGGCATTCTTTAAATCTTGAGGAAAGCATGTTTCTACACAACATAGAAGGGGATTCTTTAAGAGCAGTACATATGTCTGTCACAGGTGGAAGTGATGGTAAACTCACTAAACAAGTTGAAGAGGGGCCTGAATGCATTGATCCAGAAAATTATTATGATTGCTTGATTGGAGTCAGGAAAGATTCATTCCCCCCCCCCCCCCCTAAAATGAGGAAAATTGGCTTCTACCTAATAAGGGTTTTTTGCCTTCCTCTGGATCAACTTTGCAGGATAATAGGCTGAACTGGTTGTACTGTATGTAAGTCTTTTTTCAGCCTTACAAACTATTTTACTATGTCTGAGGAACCGTGCCACTAGACTCCAGGGATTATCTATAGTACTAGTCCTCTCTAGATAATAAACGCTGTCTGAGGAACCAATCTGCATATGCAGTACCATGGACTATCCAAGTCAGAAATTCACTACAGGGAGTTCAATCCAAGAAACTAACCTACTGGACGTAGGTCACTTATTATGGAATTGTCCAGAAGTAGGTGGTTTTTGGACCAGTATCTATGAGGAACTATATAGAAGATATAAGATCAAATTGAACCGATGTTTTATGCAGGCAATATTATGTCTCTTCTCCCCTATTAATCTAACGCCCCATCAGATACGAGTTTGCCTGGAGGGTTTTATGGTCGCAAAGGTCTTGATTGTTAAATACTGGGGCACCAAAAATAGCCCTAGCTTCCCCGAGTGGAGGGCCCGGATGGACACCATTGATGCTTATAGAAGAATAGCAAGAAAATTAGAGCGATGTTAGAAAGGGTAGGTTTTTCGCTCCAAAAATCCCAGTCATTGGTAGTACTGGAAACTGAAACCAAAGTAGTAATTAAGGTACAGTTGGACCCCGCAGCAGTGAAACAAGGGAAGGGGGGGGGGTAAACAGGGTTAATTGTATTAATCTGTGTATAACTACTTTTTATTCTCAAATTGTATGCTATAGAACTTTATATACTTGGTTTAGAAAACAATAAAGGAAATAAAATAAAATAAATAAAAAAAACTACTGGACGTAAGTGATTGTCCATAACCCCAATACACTGGATAAAAATAATTAACTGAATATATGTAGACCCTAAAGGGAACCTGTCACCGGGATTTGGGGTATAGAGCTGAGGACTAGAGATGACACGAACATAAAATTTTCCGTTCGCGAACGCAAATTTTTGCAAATGTTCGCGAACGGGCAAACCGGGCGAACCGCCATTGACTTCAATATGCAGGTGAATTTTAAAACCCACAGGGACTCTTTATAGCCACAGTAGTGATGGAAAAGTTGTTTCAAGGGGACTAACACCTGGACTGTGGCATGCCGGAGGGGGATCCATGGCAAAACTCCCATGGAAAATTATGTAGTTGACGCAGAGTTGGATTTTAATCCATAAAGGGCATAAATCACCTAACAATCCAAATTGTTTTTGAACAACGTGGTTTAAAACATCCAGTGTGTGTATATGATCAGGTATGATGTTGTATCGATCAGGTAGTGTAAGGGTTACGCCCGCTTCACAGACATTAACAGACCAAACTCCCCTTTTAATGCATCGCAAACAACCACAAACAGTCCATTTGCCCAACCGCAAACTCCCCATTTGCACAAGGTTGGATACCAAGCTAGCCATGTCCCGTTGATGTCATTGAAGGTTTCTTCCTACACCCAGCCACGTACAACACCAAGGGTCCCCGAAAGGTGAATTGAATTGATTTTTCGAACGGGGAGATGGTTAAAAAAACGCTGGCTCCATCCCCTTTGTTTAAATCCACGGTCACTGCGTCTGCGCCGTGCAATTTACTCTCACACCCGATATGAGTGGTATTTTCTGTAGTTCTCTTCTCATCAGTTTAATCCCCATTACGTCCCCAATCTGGGGTCCATTTATTGAATTGTTTTTTCGAAGGGGGAGATGTTTAAAAAAAATGCTGGCTCCATTTCCTTTGTTTGAATCCACGGTCACTGCGTCTGCACCGTGCAATTTACTCTCACACCCGATATGAGTGGTATTTTCTGTAGTTCTCTTCTCATCAGTTTAATCCCCATTACGTCCCCAATCTGGGGTCCATTTATTGAATTGTTTTTTCGAACGGGGAGATGTTTAAAAAAAACGCTGGCTCCATTTCCTTTGTTTGAATCCCAAAGGGCTGTGCCGATGTGTAGGACTTAAAAAACTCTGCATGTCCTCCATCAACAACACTTCTGTAAAGCGTCCTGTCCTTGCCGGCGTGGTCGTGGGAGGAGGAGGATTACTTTCACCTCTTCCCCTGTTAGATTCCCGTTGTGCTGTGACACCCCCCTTATAAGCTGTGTAAAGCATATTTTTTTGTTTGGTTTTGAACTGCTGCATAGTTTCCGACTTTCGGTAATTTGGTAACATTTCCGCCACTTTCTGCTTATACCGGGGGTCTAGTAGCGTGGCCACCCAGTACAGGTCGTTCTCCTTCATTCTTTTTATATGAGGGTCCCTCAACAGACATGACAGCATGAAAGACCCCATTTGCACAAGGTTGGATGCCGAGCTACTCATTTCCCGTTCCTCGTCCTCACAGATGTCATTTACGGTCTGTTCTTCCCCCCAGCCACGTACAACACCACGGGTCCCAGATAGGTGACAACAACGAGCACCCTGGGATGCCTGCTGTGGTTAGTCTTCCTCCTCCTCAAAGCCACATTCCTCCTCTGACTCCTCTTCCTCATACTTCTCTTGCAGCGTTGCCGCAGGTCCGGCAAGCGATGATGACAAGGCTGTTTCTGGGGGTGATGGTGGCCACAACTCTTCCTCTTCACGGTCATCTACAGCCTGATCCAGCACTCTTCGCAGGGCACACTCCAGGAAGAAAACAAATGGGATGAGGTCGCTGATGGTGCCTACGGTGCGACTGACTAGGTTTGTCACCTCCTCAAATGGACGCATGAGCCTACAGGCATTGAGCATGAGCGTCCAGTAACGTGGCAAAAAAATTCCCAGCTCCGCAGAGGCTGTCCTAGCACCCCGGTCATACAAATACTCGTTGACAGCTTTTTTTTGTTGGAGCAGGCGGTCGAACATTAGGAGTGTTGAATTCCAACGTGTCGGGCTGTCGCAAATCAAGCGCCTCACTGGCATGTTTCGCCGCTGGATATCTGAAAAGTGAGCCATGGCCGTGCAGGAACACCTGAAATGGCCACACACCTTCCTGGCCTGCTTGAGGACGTCCTGTAAGCCTGGGTACTTAGACACAAAGCGTTGTACGATGAGATTCAACACATGTGCCATGCACGGCACATGTGACAACTTGCCCAAATTCAATGCCGCCAATAAATTGCTTCCATTGTCACACACCACTTTGCCGATCTCAGGTTGGTGCGGGGTCAGCCACTGATCCACCTGTGGGTTCAGAGCGGACAGGAGTGGTGGTCCGGTGTGGCTCTCTGCTTTAAGGCAAGTCAACCCCAAGACAGCGTGACACTGTCGTATCCGGGATGTGGAATAGCCCCTGGGGAGCTGGGGGGATTCAGTTGATGTGCAGCCAGACGCTGCAGCAGAAGAGGACTCAGCCAAGGAGGTTATCGAAGAGGATGGAGTAGGAGGAGTAGAGGACGTGGCAGTAGGCCTGCCTGCAAGTCGTGGCGGTGTCACCAACTCCGCTGCAGAGCCACGCATTCCAGCCATCAGCAGGTTGACCCAATGCGCAGTGTAGGTGATATACCTGCCCTGACCGTGCTTTGCAGACCTGGTATCAGTGGTTAGATGGACCCTTGCCCCAACACTGTATGCCAGAGATGCCATGACTTCCTTTTCAATAACTGAGTAGAGGTTTGGGATTGCCTTTTTTGAAAAAAAAATTTGTCCGGGTACCTTCCACTGTGGTGTCCCAATAGCGACAAATTTTTTGAAGGCCTCAGACTCCACCAGCTTGTATGGTAAAAGCTGGCGGGCTAAGAGTTCCGACAAGCCAGCTGTCAGACGCCGGGCAAGGGGGTGACTCTGTGACATTGGCTTCTTACGCTCAAACATTTCCATGACAGACACCTGACTGTGGGCAGATGAGCAGGAACTGCTGAAGGTGAGAGGCGGAGTGGCGGGTGGTTGAGAGGGGGCAAGGAGGACAGCAGTGGTTGATGTGGCTGAAGATGCTGGACCAGGAGGAGGATGGTGGCTTTGAGTTTCTGTGCTGCTTGTACTCATCATGTGTTGATCCCATAGGCGTTTGTGATGTGAGATCATGTGCCTTCGCAAAGCACTCGTACCTAGGTGGGTGTTGGATTTCCCACGACTCAGTTTCTTTTGGCACAGGTTGCAAATGGCATTGCTGTTATTAGAGGCAGACACACAAAAAAAATGCCACACTGCTGAGCTCTGCAATGACTGCATTCTGGTGGTGGCAACAGCGTGCGTTGATTGGCGTGCTGTCTGCCTGACCCCGGGTGCCGATACATGCTGTCTGACTGTGCCACTAGCTCCTTGCGACGACCTCTCCCTGCTTCCAACTCGTCTCTTCCTTCTCTCTGTCTCCCCTTTGTCACGGAACCATGAACCAGACGTACAACAAGAGATAAGTGAAAATAAGAAGGCTTTATTGAAAATAAAGCTGTAAAGCAAAAGTCCAAACGGATGGTGAAACCGAGCAGAGTCTTTGCGAAGCCAGAGGTCAGGAACCAGAAGGGTAGTCAGACGAAGCCAGGATCAGGAACCAGCAGGGTAGTCAGACGAAGCCAGGATCAGGAACCAGCAGGGTAGTCAGACGAAGCCAGGATCAGGAACCAGCAGGGTAGTCAGACGAAGCCAGGATCAGGAACCAGCAGGGTAGTCAGACGAAGCCAGGATCAGGAACCAGAAGCAGCAGCAGTCTTAGAAGCATGTGAACACAAGAGGACCAAGCAAGGAACTGAAGCCACAGACCTCCTATATATATGAGCTAGGCATCCAGCTCCTCCCAGGGGAAGGAGGAGCCGCAGGGTGGAAGGCTACAAGAAACCCAGAAACCAAGATGGCCGCCAGCACATGTCAAACGAAGGAGAGCAGCAAGCAGGTAAGACCATGACACCCTTCTGAACTTTCCCCCTCTTCTTCTCTTCGAGCAGGCACCCACGTGGCATCCACGGACACATCGTTATCATCAAACACTTCACTTGTATCTGACACCTCAGCAAAAGAAGCAGCAGCAGGTACAACATCATCATCATCATCACACTGTACGTCCATGTGTGTAATGCTGCCTGACTGAGACATATCCCTGTTATCTACATCCTCTGGCAATAATGGTGGCGCATCACTAATTTCATCCAACTGATGTGTAAATAACTCCTCTGACGGATCAAGTGAAGCGGCTGTGGTGGCTGTGGTGGTAGTGGTGGTGGTGGCGGCGGGAGAGTGGTAACTTGAGAGCAGGTGACCGAAGCTGAGCTGGAGGAAAGCTGTTGAAGATTGGGTGTCCTGTGTAAGCCAGTCAACTATTTTCTCCGAATTTTTCGGGTTCAGGGTACGTGGCCTCTGAACACTGGGCATTATTCCAGGGCCAGTGGAAATCACAGCACCATGACGGCCCCTGCGGGGTGGCCTGCCTCTGCCTGTCATTTTTTTTTAGATAAGTGGTACTATGCGTGCAAGGTACTGTGCTACCACCCTATATAAGTGGTGGGCAGTGGGCACAGTACAGTCTGTGTGGGCCTGACACACACTGGCTTGCAACTGCGATTATATCACAGAGAAATAATAAATGGACTTTTTTTTTATCTGCAAGGTATTGTGAGTGACACCCTGTAACGGTATGAGATGTGGCCTAGCCAGTGGCCACAGTACAGTCTGTGGGCCAGACACTCACTGTCTGTGACACCCTGTATGAATGGTGTGCACACAGTACTGTCTGTGACTGAGCCTGCAGCCTCTCACACACGGGCAGGCAACAGCAATATATATATATATATATATATATATATATATAAATAAAAAAAGCAGACTGATGTACCAGCCCTGAAAAGGGCTTTTTGGGGTGCTGTCAGGACACTGTCCTTACAGCAGATGAGTCGGTGGACACAGAACACTGCCCTAGCTAACACTTTCCCTATTAAATCAGCAGCAGAAGCACTGTCCATCCTCTCACTAAGAATGCAGCTTCCGAATGAATCTAAAATGGATGCCGTCCAGGAGGTGGGGGGGTCTGTTAGGGAGGGTCTGCTGCTGATTGGCTGGAATGTGTCTGCTGAGGTACAGGGTCAAAGTTTGCTCAATGATGATGTATAGGGGGCGGACTGAACATCGCATATGTTCGCCCGCCGCGGCGAACGCGAACAAGCTATGTTCGCCGGGAACTATTCGCTGGCGAACTATTCGGGACATCTCTACTGAGGACATGGGATGCTAGATGGCCGCTAGCACATCTGCAATACCCAGTCCCCATAGCTCTCTGTGCTTTTATTGTGTAAAAAAAAAAACTATTTGATACATATGCAAATTAAAATAAAAGTCATATCTTACTTGTGTGACCAGAGAAGAGTCATATTTTTAAGCTCTGACTCATTTCAGGTTAATTTGCATATGTATCAAATCATTTTTTTAGACACAATAAAAGCAGCACACAGAGCTATGGGGACTGGGTATTGCGGATGTGCTAGTGGCCATCTAGCATCCCATGTCCTCAGCTCTATACCCAAAATCCCGGTGACAGGTTCCCTTTAATCAAATGGACATGATAGATTGTCAGTGGCACCACCCAATCCTAATATTAAACTACTATCATTAATGATACTATATTAAAGGGTCCATATCAAATATATTAGAACATTATGCCTACTTGTCATACCACTGGTGTAATGTGTGTGCTAAATAAAATTACATAAAAATATTATATTTAGTATTATATGGTATACAGTATATTATTTCTTTATAAAATACAATATGGAAATTTCTTAAAGTATATCCATAAAAAATACTAGAATCTTGATCAAAGATTCAGTCCCTGCAATGACTTCTGCCTTGATATAAAAGTTTTCTTAAGATGTTTACTATGCTTTAACAGGAACTTGAGGATTTGAAAATAAATAGGCTTAAGCAAATTAAGTGATAAAAATATATGATTAAAAATATATAAATAGGAAAACAGACAAATCAAATATAGAATAGTAAAGGTAAATAATAATCAACTGGTCTGTAATACAATAGGGGGAGGGGACTCCTGTTGCCATATTGTAGCACATGGCTGACACCCCATGGTGATATAAGAGACAGATAGTGACCTACAACATTCTACCTGGATGAAGTTCTTAGCAGAGTTCTAGTTATGCGCCATTTGCATATTCATAGCACGTTGTGCTGTGAAACCAAAAAACATATATTTGTTGTTAACTTAGCACCATTTACCACTTCCCGACATTTGACGTACTATTAGATCCCATGTCAGGTCTTTAAAGATGGCGCCCACTCTCAAGCGGAGCGGGCGCCATAGCAACATGGTGCCTGCTGTTTCCAACAGCAGACACCGGCGGCTAATGTGTGCAACCGGTGGTAATGCCAATCATGGACATTTCACCCCTCAGGTGCCATGGTCAACCCTGACCATGGCATCTGAGCACACTGAAAACCGTAACCGCGCTCTTCTGGTGATGCTACGGCTCCCCCGTGTGGTTAATGACAGGAGGCTTCTGCATAGTATTTCTTATGGAGCGCTTGCCTGTAATATGGCTCCATATGAAAGTAGTAAAATCATCAAAGACTCCAATGCAAGTGCATTGGAGTCTATAATAATAGCAATCAAATGGTTGATGTTCCTTAAGGGAACTATAAAAAAAAGTGTAAAAAAAATTGATAAGTTTTTTATAAAATAAATAAAAAATATATATAAAAGTTAAAATCTCTTTCCCCAAAATGAGAATAAAAAAAAATAAAAAAATAAAAAAAATACACGGTATCGCCGCGTGCATAAATGCCCATACTATCAAAATATAAAAGTATTAATCCCATACGGAAAAAAAAGGGTCAAAATGGCAGATTTTCCATTTTTTGGTCACTTCTCCCACAAAAAAAATTAAATAAAAAGTGATCAAAAAGCCGTACACACCCCAGAATGGTATCAATGAAAATTACACATCGCCCCACAAAATATGAGCCCTCATACAGCTCCACACACAACTACAAAAAAGTTATAGGGGTCAGAATATGACAGGAAATTTTATTTTTTCAAGTGTTTTATCTTTTTTTCAGCATCAAAACGCAAGGAAAAGTTTACATATGTGGTATTGCCGGATTTGTACTGACCTGGAGAATGAAGATCACAAGTCAGTTTTACCGCAAAATGAACGCCGTAAAAAAAAACCGTAAAACTGTGGCAAAATTGCCTTTTTTTTCCAATTCCCACTACATTCTATGCAATAATACATGGTGGAGTTGGAACGTACAACTTGTTCTGAAAAAGATATGCCCTTATACGACTATGTGAATGAAAAAATTAAAAAGTTATGGCTCTGGAAAGGCAGGGAGCCAAAAACGAAAGTGCAAAGTAAAAAAAACTCTGGGATAGAAAGGGTTAATATCACATTTATTCAGAGATCTAATATAACCAATGCAGCAATCTTTTAAGATAGTCAAGTTAGCGTTATAGCTTACACTGAACTTGATACCCATTGGTATTTTGGTTTGCAGATGTTGCAAATGAACATTTTTTTTTTTATAAAGGCATACACCAGAAAAACATAAAAAATGACCTTTATTTCTGAATTCACAAATAACTTTTTTCTTTCTAGGGGGTCTCTTGTAATTAAGGCAAGTGCAAAAGGGCTGTCCTTATGTGTGTAAGGGATACCGGTGTAAGAGAAAGAATAGACAGCGGCACTCACCCGTGTGTGGAAATAGCAGCAGCTTTTATTCCAAAATCAAGTGTGGCAGGGGGCAGACAATTCTGAAGCACGCATTGAACAGCGGCGGCCGTTTCGCGCTACATGCGCTTCCTCAGACTGTGCGTCAATGCGTGCTTGCGCATCGCTCCTTTTAACCATTGGCGCAGGCCGTTGCCATGGAAATCGACAATCAAGACTGCGTCCATGCAAAAGGATGACTAAAATATAAAAACAACATATACGTAACAACCACAGGTTATAAGCAATATGCACAGCATGCATGTATAATTATGGATCTGTTTTTACAGGAAGGGGCTGAGATCATTTCTGTCATTTAATCCACGCTCCCCCAGAGCTTGTGTACGCAAGATCCACCTTGCTTCCCTCTGCAGGAGGAGGCGATGTCTACCCCCCCCCCCCCCCCCCCTGCAGAGGGGTGGACACAATCTCTAGGCCAGAGAAAGAGATACAGTTAGTATCTCCACCGTGGGCCTCTCTGACATGATCTATCAATCTCGGGCATCCCTTGCCTGTCTTGATAGAGTTAAAGTGCTCCCTAACTCTCTCAAAGAGGCACCTGATGGTCTTCCCGATATAAAATCGCCCGCAGGTACACAGCAGTAAATACACCACATATGTGCTCCGGCAGTTGATAAAGGTATTGATTCTGTGCTGAATCCCAGCAAACTCAATAAACTTTTTGGGGGAATTATAGGTGCAGAGTGAGCAGCTGCCACATCTAAAATTACCTTTAGGTAAATTACTCCTAAGCCAATTAGTACTCTTGCTAGGCTGAAACCTACTCCTGACAAGTCTGTCTTTAACAGTGTGGCTCCTTCTAAAATAAATCAATGGTTTCTGTCCTGTGAGCTCATTCAGGGTTGCATCTCTCCTCAGAATATCCCAATTTTTGAGTATTACTGAGCGAATCCGCTCTGCCATAGGGCTATACTTAAAGGAAAATGCAAACCTGGTGCCCCTATTGTGTGTAAGGTCCACCCTTTTTTCCTCCCTCCTCACTAGGTCACCTAAGTCCACCCCATCTGGTTAGATGGTGCGATCCTACCTCGTCTAGTCAGTCTACACTTAGCCAGTCATGAAGACAGATCTTTGGTGTTAGTAGTACATTCTACATATACAATACAAGCATAGAAACAAACAAATCTGACAATATAGACATAAACACACTAAGAGCCCATAGGAAATATTTCCATTACATTACTTTTTTTAAAAAAAAATGTTGGTGCCATCAGAACCCCTTCAGCATCGTGGTAGCTAGAATCCTGCTCAGTTCTACTTCTACCACAGCCCCACTCACAGCTTGTAGCAGATTTGCACAACCAATGCAACCATTAATAATCTGCCTGCAGATTATTACATTCCCACTAATGCCCAGGATCCCATTCGGAGTGGTGGTACCAAACTACCCTCTCTATGTATAATCCTATCAACAAAAAGCATATTTATTTGCTTAAATCCCACATTTCTGACACCTAGTGTTTTAACATGAATTGAATAATTTGAGAATAACTAGGCTTAAGCAGGCTAAGTGATAAAAATATTTATGTGTTTAAATATATAAATATGAAAACAGACAAATCACATACAGAATAGTAAAGGTAAATAATAATCAATCACCTAGCCTGCAATACAATGGGAAACTCCTGTTGCCATGTTGTAGCACATGGCTGATACCCCATGGTGATACAAGAGAGATCGTGACCTACAACATCCTACCTGGATGATGTTTTCTGTGGAGTTTTAGTTATTTGTCTGTATACAGAAAAGTTTATACCTTTCAGCCCCTCCTCCTAAGGATATCTAGTGTGGAGTATGTATGTCCCATGAATTAACCACTCTGGAATATGGCCTTCACAGCACAATGAAGGGTTTGCATATGTTATCAAACTATCCCTAACCTACTACATTACAAGGAATATCATTGCAAAGAATATAGAAGGTGATACAATAATTAAAAGGAACAAAACCAACCAGTATAATTAAATATGTAAAATACCCTTACAATACATATGTACTAGGCAGCATCTAAGAGTAATTATGGTCCTGTGTGGAATTTTCTGAAGATTCTAAGCAACTTGAAAGAGCATATTCAGTCTGTGTACATGACTGGTGAGGGTCCTTTTACGGATTTACACAGACCTAGCACTAGGCTACCACCCGTGTTCAACTATAAACATATTGACATTTTTCTGGAACTGGTCATTTCCGACTTGGAAAGGATCGGTGTTAGACATCCTGTTCATCGGAATTTGTCCGCAAGGGAAATGTAGGCCCTTCGGGGTCTGGAAAGAGACAAATCTATTGTCATTAAATCATCAGATAAAAGGTGGTAACTTGGTCGTAATGGCCCATGAAGGCTACCGTGCAATGTGTTTGAATCTGTTGAGAGATAGGGAGGGTTACGAGATTTTGACGTCTGACCCGACCACTGAATACCAGAGGGAGCTGAAGGAGATTTTAAGAGCAGGGATTGACAACAAGGTGATAGGCCAGGCTGAGGTTAATTTCATTTTCTCAGAGAATCCACAGACTGCCACTTTTTATGGCTTGCCCAAAGTGCACAAAAGGACTAACCCTCTGCGGGGTTGTCCTATTGTATCAGGTGTGGATTCTCTGATACAGAATGGTGGCATTTATTTAGATCGGGTACTAAGAGAATTTGTACTCGCGTTTTATCTTATACACACGATACCATGGATTTCCTGAGGAAAATCGAAACAATCAATATTGACTCCTCATGCCTATTGGCAAGCATTGATGTTGAATGCCTATATAGTAGCATCCCCCATGAGAGAGGAATACAAGCAGTTGAATACTACCTTGGTACTCGGGATATCCAAAGTAGACTTCATAACAATTTTATCCTTGAGCTGCTGAGATTTGTCCTCACCCATAATTTCTTCCTGTTCAGTGGACACTTCTACCACCAGCTCAGAGGTACAGTGATGCGAAGCCCCTGTGCCCCCATGTATGCAAATCTATTTCTGGGCTGGTGGGAGGACACCATTGTGTTCCCTGATGTTAATCAGTGGTGGCAGGAAAAGATAGGATTATGGTCCCGGTATATTGATGATGTTTTCATCCTATGGAACGGGACCAATACCGAACTCATTCGGTTCATTGAAAGTCTGAACAACAACATGAAATCCATGAGGATTCCATAACCTTTTTGGATGTCAGGGTCTCGAAACAGGGGGAGAGGTTGGCAACCACTATCGTTAGAAAGCCTACTGCGAGTAACAGTATACTGCAGCGGGATAGTGCCACCCTCTCCCTCTGAAGAGAGGCATCCCCAAGGGTCAATATCTCTGGGTAAAAAGGAACTGCTCTAACCAAGAGGAGTTTCACACTGAGATTAGAGGACTTTGTAATTGGCTGAGGGATAGCGGGTATCCCCAGAGAGTTCTTAGGAATGCCTTCAAGGAGGCAAATGCGAGGGACAGAAGCGATCTCCTCATCCCTGGAACATCTCGACCGGACAAAACTTGTATCCGTCTCATTTAAACTTTTGTTAGCGCCAATAGAGATTAAAGGGAACCTGTCATGTGGATATTTGATTATTATCTAACTAATTATATACAATCATTAACTACTAAAATGTATTTTAGATGTATTGACTTACTGGTTTGACAGATGGTTACTTCATCATATATATACAAACTTGCCATATGCCGTATGCTAATGAGTTAATTGGAGTCCAGCGTGACGTCATTGAGTCCAGCGTTTATTTAATTAACAGCTATAGCCACTCCCCTGCCCACCTGCTGCTGATTAATATGGAAAAAACTGTCAATCAGCAGCAGGTAGGCGGGGAGAGTCAGGAGCTCATGAATATTCAGGACTCATCATTATGAGCTGGAGCTTTTCAATACAAGATGTTGGCAGATTGACTGGGTCAATTAAAGAAAGTGAACCAGCATTTTGCTAAGAGAATCAGTCACTTATTTATATTGCCCTTAGTTAGGACACCATAAAACTGGTGACAGGTTCCCTTTAAGGACATTCTTAATGAATTCTTGCCCATTCTGCTGATGGACTCCGATCTCACGGATGCTATTACAAAACACCCCAGTGTCACTTATAGAAAAGGCAGAAGTCTACAGGACCGCTTGGTCCAGAGCCATTATATGGCTCCCTCTACCAAGGAGACTCGGCTCTTCAGGAAACCTACTGGAGTGTTTAGGTGTGGAAGATGTAAGGCCTGTAACTTTATCTCAATGGCCAAAACTGTCACGTGCTCAGTTACGCATCATACTTATTCTGTAAGGGATTTTGCCAATTGCAAGACTAGGGGGGTTGTATATATCTGCCAATGCCCCTGTCCCCTGGATAACGTTGGCAAAACAAGTCGTAAGTTCAGGAGGAGGGTCTGTGAACATGTCAACGATGTTCTTAATAAAAGAGAGACCCCCATCACTGAACACGTGATAAATAAACATTCAGGCGATCTGAGAGTGTTGCGTTTTTCAGTGTTGGAGACAATCCCGCCAAAAACTGAGAAGGGGGGATTAGGACAGGAACATTTTACAAAAGGAGGCGGAATGGATTTACCGCTTCCGTTCCCAATCCCCGAGGGGTCTAAATGAAAGGTTAACCTTTGGCTGCTTCTTTTAGCTTGGTTGTATTCTTCTCTGAAAGGCTAGTGTTGCGTTGAAGGTATATTTTTAAACCCTAAGCGGTCATGGATACGTGAAGTATCCCTTTTTCTAAGTAAGGTAGTATTTATCTGGTTACCTTAATATTAATAATGTTTATTTTCTGACTCCCACTATATATATCTGGTGAGTCTGCCCTCTTTCTGTGTGTAGATTTATTGTGGGGTTCAATATTTGCGCAACTCTGTAGTGTGCTGGTATAACGGTTTCTATTTTATATGTTAGGCGGATATATGTTATTTATTCATAATCATTGTGGCCCCTTTCAGTTGGTTATATCCTACCCACTATTCTCGGCACCTTACCCTCTGGGTACTTAAACCACTGGGAGATTGTGTCCCAGCGCTCGGTATTGGAACACAACCGGAACCGGATATGCGTTCCACTAGTTGTGTTCCAATGCTGGAACGCAACAGGAAACGGAAGTAGGACCTGCTTAGTTCCGCCGCACTATGGAACATACTGGCATTTAGAAGCACGGCACTGTTTAAACCGGCATCTCTGGACACGCCGCCGTAGGACTGCAGTTATCCTGGACCTTGGTGGGGCTGGACGCCGGTCAGTGGGACATCTAAATGTAAGTGTTGCATCTGTTGGTTATTTCTTGCATATGTTTTTTACCACTGGGTCCCTTTTTTTTTTTTTTTCAGTGTAACATTGAGTAATGCTTTTTCTTTCTAGGTATCATCCTATCAGTGAACTATCCCACTACAGGTATATATATTTTTTCACCAGCCCCACCTTTATCTACAAGCCCACTTTTTTGTTATGTGTGAGCACCCGTCTTTTGTACCCCCTGAAGAACCTAACGAGTGGGGGAAACGCGTCGGGGTGACAGTGTACTTTCTTCAGGGCCAACTAGGGTAATCCAGGATAGGTACGAGGACGGGGGGTCACCACCATTAGGTGATACCTCTGGGCTGAGGATCAATCAAGAATATAATAGGGATAGTATTGTCCCTGTAACGATTGATATCCACTTGTTTACTCAATCCTGGACCCTTTCCCATCCCATTTAGGGTATATGTGTATTGGTTAACTGTTCAAGGTCATTTTAAGTGTATTAATAAAAATCTATAGTTTTAGGGTTCTTTAGTTTATATTCATATTGATTTGTTCAAAAAAAATAGGACTCATTTATCGACTGTATGCTGTATGCTGCTGTATCTGTATGCTGCTTTGTCGTTTATTTATCTGTGTACATGTTTGCATAACTTTATAGAATATACTGTAGCTCTATTCACAGCAGGACATTTGTTTATTATCTTACCTGTAGTCAATAAATCACGTGGACATAGTTAACCATGTATATTAAATGGTATTTTATCTGAATTATTTAATATGCACAGTTGTGGCTGTTATTTATAATGTTTACTGTTACTTTTTTTATTAGCTTTTGTTGAAAAACTAAAATCTAGCTTTACATTCAACAGTGTGCACTGTGGTAAGAGTGGTTACAAAAGCAGAGAATATGAAACTAAGGCAATGGTAACTATCAATGATCATCAATTCTAGGCATAGAAAATGGTCTAAATGTAAGAGAGCTAGGAAGCTGGCTTACATTTAGAACTGGCGCTAGCAGCTACTGTATTACACTTGAATGTGAAATGCTTAGGCATCAACAGCTTTCCTAAGGCTTCAACAAATAAACCCCCATGATAGAGGTTGCACTTGAAAAAAAGCCTGTGCAAACAAGACGACCCCTTTAGAAAGATATGATAAGCATTTTTGTAGGATACATAACTAAAATTTTCAAAAGCTTCAACAATCTGAGCTTCAACTTGGCTCAGAATCAAACTGTATTATATTCTTATCGATTATTTAGTTCTGTGGTGGTTAATTGAAAATTCACGTGGCAGAGCATTTTTAAGGCACCTTGTCATCTGCTTTTAAAGAGGTGAAGTTAACTCAAAATTCCTTCAGGTTTTGGAGAAAGACAAATAAAAATATACAGCAATGATTTCCTAATGTCCCTTTTATATCTGCATAGAGCCTGCAGAGTAATAGCTCGCTCATGATAAGATTTACAGTATCAATAACAGGAGTGTGAACTTTGAATTAACGTCTCTCACTAAATCCTGCCATCTAATGCATAGATCTTAAAAAATGCAGTAAGAAGCCTTCACACACCTTTTCATTTACTTCACTTGCAAAATTTTTCCCATTGTTTAAAAGTTGGGAAATACTCTGTACATGTTTTTTTTTTGGGGGGTGGAAACTGCTTATTGGTGGTAAACCAATGTTGGCTGATTACATACTTGCTAATGCTTAATGTAAACAGAGCCCTGTGCAGAGGGGCTGTGCAGCGATATATCAAAGTCTTTTGCTTCCAATACTGTGGAGCCATAGGTGGTCTGTGTGCCCCCATTTCAGGGTTTTACTTTACTAGGGGTATTACTTAGAGAGCTGTGGTATTTCACTAAGATATGTCATTGCATTATGATGGTGAGTGTCTAATGGGATGCACACTGTACAGTTTCTTTTGATAGAACAGAAATATAGTGATAAGCGGGAGGTGCCATATTCGATTTCAACGAAATTAGCGAATATTCTCTAGAATATTCGTCTCATATTCGTCGAAATCGAATATTTGTCATTATTCTAGTTATCGCGATTAATATGCGATTAAAATAATCGCGTATTGCGATTTTAACTTAAGGCAACTTTCCTATTGGTTTGATATCTAGAATTAGCAAAGATGACGAATATGACGAATGTATTCGTCATATTCCTCAAAACGAAGATAACAAAGTATTCTCCATCTTCGATTATATTACTTTGCTTTTTTTTTAATAAATAGAATAATTATAATAATTATCAAGTATTATAATTGATCTATTTAAAAAAAAAAAAAAAAGCAAAGTAATATAATCGCATAGCGAATTAAACACAACTGTCTCTATAGTCAACTTTCCTATTTGATTGCTAGAATGGAGCTAAAACGAAGATGGAGAATATTTTGTTATCTTCGTTTTCAGGTATATGACGAATACATTCGTCATCTTCACTAATTCTACCAAGCCAACCATAGTAAACCAGGTCTAAGTTGAAATCGCAATGCAATTACTTCAAGTTATATTAATCTCATTGCGATTTCAACTTAGCACTGCTATATTCCATATTTGTTAACTTCGATAATTCTAGCAAGCTGACCCATTAGAAACCCAGCTCTAAGTTGAAATCGCAATGCGATTACTTCAAGTTATATTAATCGCATTGCGATTTCAACTTAATTCTCACATCCGACAGTACATTCTAGTATGGAGGCGTTCCCATGGTGATGGGGACGCTCCATGAGCACGGAAGTCGGCAGAAGCGGCAACGGGCACTGACTGGAGCAGCCAGGAAGCCAGGAATCCTCAGGACAGGTAAGAACTACTTTTGGGAAGTGGGAAAGAAAAAAATATAACAATAATAAAAAAAAACACGAATATTCGAAATAACCAATTTATAGCGATATATTCGAAATATTCGCGAATTAGCGAAGTGCCGATATTCGCGAAAAAATTCACTATTCGAATATTCGCGCTCAACACTACAGAAATAAAGTAAATTGTGTACTGCACATGTGCATGCATCAGTACAGAGATAAAGCATGTGTCAGATCAGGCAACAGAGGGTCAGAATCCGTGAAGCTGGCAAATGTCGGTACATTATAGCAGATTATAGCACCTTTGCAGGATCTAGCAAGCTTGTAAACCTATATACTCAAGCAGTGATTGAGACAATCAGTACAATATGTACAAAACGGATTCCTAAAAAGTTGGGACACTAAACAAATTGTGAATAAAAACTGAATGCAATGATGTGGAGATGGCAAATGTCAATATTTTATTTGTAATAGAACGTAGATGACAGATCAAACGTTTAATCCGAGTAAATGTATCATTTTAAAGGAAAAATACGTTGATTCCAATTTTCACGGTGTCAACAAATCCCAAAAAAGTTGGGACAAGTAGCAATAAGAGGCTGGAAAAAGTAAATTTGAGCATAACGAAGAGCTGGAAGACCAATTAACACTAATTAGGTCAATTGGCAACATGATTGGGTATAAAAAGAGCTTCTCAGAGTGGCAGTGTCTCTCAGAAGCCAAGATGGGTAGAGGATCACCAATTCCCACAATGTTGCGCAGAAAGATAGTGGAGCAATATCAGAAAGGTGTTACCCAGCGAAAAATTGCAAAGACTTTGCATCTATCATCATCAACTGTGCATAACATCATCCGAAGATTCAGAGAATCTGGAACAATCTCTGTGCGTAAGGGTCAAGGCCGTAAAACCATACTGGATGCCCGTGATCTCCGGGCCCTTAAACGACACTGCACCACAAACAGGAATGCTACTGTAAAGGAAATCACAGAATGGGCTCAGGAATACTTCCAGAAACCATTGTCAGTGAACACAATCCACCGTGCCATCCGCCGTTGCCAGCTGAAACTCTACAGTGCAAAGAAGAAGCCATTTCTAAGCAAGATCCACAAGCTCAGGCGTTTTCACTGGGCCAGGGATCATTTAAAATGGAGTGTGGCAAAATGGAAGACTGTTCTGTGGTCAGACGAGTCACGATTCGAAGTTCTTTTTGGAAATCTGGCACGCCATGTCATCCGGACCAAAGAGGACAAGGACAACCCAAGTTGTTATCAACGCTCAGTTCAGAAGCCTGCATCTCTGATGATATGGGGTTGCATGAGTGCGTGTGGCATGGGCAGCTTGCATGTCTGGAAAGGCACCATCAATGCAGAAAAATATATTCAGGTTCTAGAACAACATATGCTCCCATCCAGACGTCATCTCTTTCAGGGAAGACCCTGCATTTTTCAACAAGATAATGCCAGACCACATTCTGCATCAATCACAACATCATGGCTGCGTAGGAGAAGGATCCGGGAACTGAAATGGCCAGTCTGCAGTCAAGATCTTTCACCTATAGAGAACATTTGGCGCATCATAAAGAGGAAGGTGCAACAAAGAAGGCCCAAGACGATTGAACAGTTAGAGGCCTGTATTAGACAAGACCGGGAGAGAATTCCTATTTCTAAACTTGAGAAACTGGTCTCCTCGGTCCCCAGACGTCTGTTGAGTGTTGTAAGAAGAAGGGGAGATGCCACACAGTGGTGAAAATGGCCTTGTCCCAACTTTTTGGGGATTTGTTGACACCATGAAATTCTGATTCTACATATTTTTCCCTTAAAATGGTAAATTTTCTCAGTTTAAACTTTTGTTCCGTGATTTATGTTCTATTCTGAATAAAATATTAGAAGTTGGCACCTCCACATCATTGCATTCAGTTTTTATTCACGATTTGTATAGTGTCCCAACTTTTTTGGAATCCGGTTTGTACATATATATATATATATATATATATGCTAACTATATGTGGTGTGCTATTTATATTTTCTAAATGGTTTCCTTTGTTTTACTTACAGATTATGTACAGTTGGGCGTTTTGGAGGATAAGAAATACTGATTGGGATCCCTGCAACACATGAAGATGCTGGACAATTGTTATATATGAATGTATTGACAACTGTGTACCATTGACAAGATCATACACATGATAACATTTTTTATATATGGGTGCTCCTCCCTCACTTGGAATTTTGGACTTAGTCTTGTACGGTTTGTATTTGGTTCTGACTCGGATGAGTGAGAACCATCTTTTTCCAGCAGCTCACCAATTTTCAACTACAAATTTCTTTCACTGCAAGTTTTTCTGCTGTTATTTTACTGTTATTTATATGGTTAAAACCATTTTTTAGCCCTTATTTTAGCCTCAATAAATTTCCACTGTTTCCTCATATTAGAGTGCCAGTCTATACTTTCACTTGCATTTTATTCTTTCTGACTGGGTGAGTCAGCCTAGACCTAGAGCACATTACATATTGCAATAACATATTGAAATACTTATACTTACCTCCATCAGGCTGGCAGCGATGCGATGAAGGCCTCTTCCAGACTGCGTCCCACGCTGTGCGGCTCAGGCAGCGTGATAACGAAGCCTATCGGAGAAATGGGGAAGGGAGACGCCTCTCCCTCCCCTGCCCTGCCGCAGCACTTCCATCTGTATCCACTTGCAGTTGGAAGTGCTGCGGCAGGGCAGGGGAGGGAGAGGCGTCTCCCTTCCCCATTTCTCCGATAGGCTTCGTTATCACGCTGCCTGAGCCGCACAGCGTGGGACGCAGTCTGGAAGAGGCCTTCATCGCATCGCTGCCAGCCTGATGGAGGTAAGTATAAGTATTTCAATATGTTATTGCAATATGTAATGTGCTCTAGGTCTAGGCTGACTCACCCAGTCAGAAAGAATAAAATGCAAGTGAAAGTATAGACTGGCACTCTAATATGAGGAAACAGTGGAAATTTATTGAGGCTAAAATAAGGGCTAAAAAATGGTTTTAACCATATAAATAACAGCAGAAAAGCTTGCAGTGAAAGAAATTTGTAGTTGAAAATTGGTGAGCCGCTGGAAAAAGATGGTTCCACAATGGAAGCGCTCATCTCCCTGTGCCCTGCCGCCATCCCCCACGTCACCAGTGGCCAGCGGGGCTCAAGAGGCAGCTGCCTTGGGCCCCCCAGGTGGCACTGGGCCCGGAGGAGCTTCCCCTTTTGCCCCGCGTTAAAGATGGCCCTGCATCTAGAGTTGAGCGAACCCGAACTGCAAAGTTCAGGTTCGTACCGAACTTTGCGAGTTTGGGTACTAAGACACAAACCCAGACTTTTTCACTGAAGTTCGGGTTCAGTGTTCGGGTGATTTTATTATTTTCCGTTATAACATGATTATAACGGAAAATAATAGCATTCATAAAACAGAATGCTAAATAAAAAGTCTATTCAGAGGTTAAAAAAACAAAACTCACCTCATCCATTTGATCGCACAGCCAGTATCTTCTTTTCTTCAGGACCTGCAAAAGGACCTGTGGGGACATCACCGCGCTCACCACGTGGTGAGCGCTGTGACGTCACCACAGGTCGTGTTGAATAAAGATAGAAGGACCATAGCTCGCTCTGCACTGACTGACAAGATACCATGTGGGTGCTTGAAATGGGCTCCTCTTTCCTTCTCTTCTAAGAAGTGATATGCTTGCACCTTCCTATCAATAGTGTCTATGAGTAGGATATCCAATAGCTGCATTTAATTTATTTTATGCACTTATGTTGTGCTGCTATATTTCGCAGTGCTTTACAGACATTAGCATCAAGCTGTCCCCAATGGAGCTCACAATCTAAGGTCCCTATCAGAGGCGTACATAGAGAAGTAAGGGCCCCATAGAAAGGATTAAACCGGGGCCCCCCCACACGGGACAGAAGGGTTTCTGCCTAAACCCTTTTCAGTGACCCTTGGGCCTTTTTTCCACTGCTTCATTTACTAAAAGTTGCTCCTTTAGAGCAGGGATGCCCAACCTGTGGCCCCCCAGCTGTTGCAAAACTACAACTCCCAGCATAGCTGGACGGCCTACAGCTATCAGCCTATAGCAAGGCATAATGGGAGTTGTAGTTTTATAACAGCTGGAGGCCCGCAGGTTGAGCATGCCTGCTTTAGAGAGTAGAGTCCTGACCAAGTTTTCACCTCCAGTAGAACAGGAGATAATCCCAACTAAGACTAGGCCCTCTCTTGCTCTGGGGCCCATATGCAATCACCTTCTATGCTGAGAAAATATCTTTGAAGCCAAAGAATTTACTAGTTTCATTGAATACATTTCTATTCTGTCTACCATGAATAGATGTATTTCCTGGAATAGCTACTGTATGGGGCCCAGGGTACTCAAATGATGGCAATGTAAGGTTTTGGTTTGAAGGACCTAGCTTATCCATTCATTATGTTGACAGCCCATTGATTTCAGTGATAGTTGTGTAATACTTTGTTTCTCCTGTGGTGGAACTGTAGGGAAATTTTTCCAGGATCCCCTACAGATCACAGCTGATTAAGGCCAAATGCACACTGCCGTGTTTCGCGGCCGAGATCGGTCCGTTGTATGCCGGGCTGGATTCCTGTTCAGAGCAGGAGCGCACTCGTATGATCTATACGAGTGTATTACTGTACAGCAGCGGCGGCATGAAGCGCACGGCGTCATAGCAACCAATGACGACGTGCGCTCCTGCTCTGAACAGGAATCCAGTCCTGCATACCACGGACCGCTCTTGGCCACGGAACACGGCCGTGTGCATTCGGCCTAATAGTGGTTTTCAGCATTCTAACATTCAGGGATTTTCAAAGAGGACATCTTGTTTAAAACCTTTTCTCTTGTTTGCCGTGTCCCTCTGTCTATATATTTCTCTATAGTTCTTCTATTCACACAGACACTGCTAATTTGTCAGCACTTTTACATCTGTTGACAGTATTGTGCATCCATTGTGAAATCTGTCGGTAAAGAATGCTTAAAACGTGGAAAAAGCTGAACCAAGAATCACTTAATTGCTGTTAAACCAAGCAGGAAGAGAAAGTGATAAACAGAAAATCCAATGTTATGCCAACATTATAATTAAAAAGTAAAGGCATGTTAGAAGGATGCTTCCATCATAAAGGGGTATTTTTTAACTCAATATTCATAGACATTTTCGTTTTTTCCTTCCTTGAGTTTTAACTTTTCAAATGTTCTATATTTTCTATATTCCATATTTTTTAATGGCACCATTTAATTTATCTGAGGGACAGAATGATTACGAAAATTCCAAATTTATATTATTTCTATTATTCTTTACTTAAAAAAAAGGGAAAAAAACTTTAAGAGTCACACAATTTCATTTCACAGAGAATGGTGTAACTAGCAAATCTCTAAATCACTTCATTTAAAAAAAATATGCCTGCATGCACCTGAAAAAAGCTGTAAAAACATGGCCACTAGGGAGTCTCACTTCCACCTAATTTGCAGTCCACTGCCTATTATCAGGAAGGTCCATCCCTTGTAACGCAGACTCAGAAGACGGTTCACTGGAAGTGGGGGCGTGTCAGAGCTAGCTGAGCTCCGGAGCCTGATAGAAGCACTGCCTATACACTGCTTATGAAGAGCAGAGAAGATCAGCTGTGTCTTTAATCTCTCCCCCTTTATCAGATTTCTGATGTCACTAGAAGAAAACAAACATAGTAGGAAGTAAATGAAGTGATTTCACTTCATACAGTACTTGCAGAAAGGAGACGACCGCTGCTTCTGAGAGAAATGCAACTAGTTGCACATCTGAAATAGGGAATTATGTGGCTGAAAGAGACTTTAAGGCAGCACAAACATAACTGCTCCTTCGCAGTTATGATTGTACAAAGAAGCACAGCCATTATGAATTTTTATTTTTATTTTTAAACTTGGGAATACTTTAAAATGTATTTCTCTTTACATCACCATATTATGACAGTTATAGCCTTTTTTTCCATCTGCGAAGCTATGTGTAGGCTTATTTTTACAAGATGAGCTGTATCTTTTATTGGTGCCATATTGGGTTACATATGACTTTTTAATCACCTCTTATTCAATTTTTTAAGCGGGAGCAACATTATCAAAAACAACAAACAGCATTATTTTTTTTCCCATTAGAGCATTCACTGCACACAATAAACATTTTCATATCTTAACCCGTAGGATACCAGCCCGTACATGTACGCTGCGGGAAACAGGGTCACAAATCCTAGCGCCATAGTTGCAACGCTCTGATCGGGCCGGCACAGCTCCTGCTTTTGTGCGATCAGAGCGCTGTAGCTGTACTGCGCTGGGATTTGTGACTCTGTTCAGCTGCAGCGATCCGGCAGTCACTAATAGCCAGACTCCTGCTGTATGCGTCGGCATCAGTGGAAAAAATTAATAAATGATAGACATATTAGGTATTGCCCCATCTGTAACAACCTGCTCTATAAAAATATCACATTATATGCCCCCTCAGGTGAATTATGTAATAATAAAAAAAAAGTATGCTAAGTATGCCATTTTTTCACCTTCCCTCATAAAAAGTGTAATACCAAGCGATCAAAAAGTCTTATGTACCCCAAAATTGTACTAATGAAAACTTCACCTCATCCGACAAAAAATGATCCCCCACATAAGACAATAACTTAAAAAATAAAAACCAATGGCACCAGTAAACCAGTCCATCAAAATCTGTGCTGCAAAAGTCATATGGCGTTCCTTCCAATCTGAATCATGCCATGTGCACCCACAGCAGTTTACCACCACATATGGGGTGTTGCCGTATTCAGGAGAAAGTGGGCAACAAATTATGGGGTGCTTTTTCTCCTGTTACCCCTTGTTAAAATAAAACAAAAATTGGGGCTAAAGCAACATTTTATTGGACAAAATGAAACTTTTCATTTTCACAACCAAGTGTTTCCAAATTCCTTAAAGCATTTAGGGGGTCAAAATGCTCAATACCCCCCTTAATTTATTCTTTATGGGGTTCAGTTTCCAAAATGGGGTCACTTTTTGAGACTTTCCACTGTAGGGGAACGTCAGGGTCTCTTCAAATACAAAATGGTGCCTAAAAAACATTCTAGCAAAATCTGCCTCCAAAATCCATATGGCGCTCCTTTCCTTCTGATCACTGCCACGTGCCCATAGAGCAGTTTACTGGGGTATTTCTGTAAACTGCAGAATCAGAGAAATATATATTAAGGTTTATTTTGCTGTTGACCCTTGCTATGTTGTGAGAAAAAATTAATTAACATAAGAAATCTACCCCAAAATTTTGAAATTTCACCTCGATTTTTCTATAATTCTTGTGGAACACCTCAAGGGTTAACAAAGTTTGTAACATCAGTTTTGAATAATTTGAGAGGTGTAGTTTCTAAAATGGGGTCATTTATGGGTGGTTTCCATTACGTAAGCCCTTCAGAATCACTTAATAACTGAATTTGTGCTTAAAAAATGGTTTGCTTCTAAACTTCCAAGCCTTTTAACGTCCTAAAAAAATAAAATGACATTTACGAAATTATTCCAACATAAAGCAGACATATGGGGAATGTTAAGTAATAAATATTTTATGAGGTATCACTTTCTGTTTTAAAAGCAGAGAAATAGAAATGTTGAAAATTGCGAATTTTTCTAAATTTTAGGTAAAGGTGAAATACAGTTGTTTTCAAAATTATTCAACCCAAACTGAAATTGAGTGTTTTGGCCAGTTTGAAATGGATTTTGATTATTTCAGTCATCTTGTTTACAATTAAATCAAATAGGCACTTGTAAGTCAGACAAATATAACATAACATTTATAATGAAATAACCACAAATGTCTTTTCTGTGCTCACATCATTATCAGTTTTATTCAACCCCCAAGTGACATTCAATCTTAGTACTTAGTACAACATCCTTTTCCAGTTATAACAGCTTTTAAACGTGAAGCATAGCTTGACACAAGTGTCTTGCAGCGATCTACGGGTATCTTTGCCCATTCTTCATGGGCAAAAGCCTCCAGTTCAGTCACATTCTTAGGCTTGCGTCCCACCAGAGGTTCTCAATCGGATTTAAGTCTGGTGACTGCGATGGCCACTTCAAAATGTTCCAGCCTTTAATCTGCAACCATGCTCTAGTTGACTTGGAGGTATGCTTGGGATCATTGTCCTGTTGAAAGGTCCAACGTCAGGTTTGTGACGGACTGCATCACATTTTCATCCAATATCTCCTGGTACTGAAGAAAATTCATGGTACCTTGCACACGCTGAAGCTTCCCTGTACCTGTAGAAGCAAAACAGCTCCAAAGCATTGACCCCCCACCATGCTTCACAGTAGGCAAGGTGTTCTTTTCTTCATAGGCCTTGTTCTTCCTCCTCCAAACATAGCATTGATCCATGGGCCAAAACAGTTCTAATTTTGTTTCATCAGTCCACAGAACACAATCCCAAAACTTTTGTGGTTTGTCCACATGACTTTTGGCATACTGCAGTCGTCTCTTATTCTTTGGAGACAGCAAGGGGGTGCGCCTGGGAGTTCTGGCATGGAGGCCTTCATTACGCAGTGTGCGCCTTATTGTCTGAGCTGAAACTTCAGTACCCACATCTGACAAATCTTTTTTCAGTTCCTCAGGAGTCACACGGGGACTTTTCTCCACTTTGCGCTTCAGGTAGCGCACAGCAGTCGAAGTCAGCATCTTCTTTCTGCCACGACCAGGTAGCGTTTCAACAGTGCCCTTTGCTTTCAATTTAAGAATGATGCTTCCTATGGTGTCTCTTGGTATGTTTAACATCTTTGCAATCTTCTTATAGCCATTGCCCTTCCTCTGAAGAGAAATCACCTCTTCTCTTGCCTTCCTAGACCATTCTCTTGACTTCACCATGTTTGTAAACACACCAGTAAATGTCTAGAAGGAGCTGAGTATCACAGTCCTTTTAAATCTGCCTAATTGGTGCTTATTATGCTTGATTGCTGCTCCTTGACATCCACAGGTGTTTTCAATACCTGATCGAAAACACTTGAATGAACCTCTGTTCTTAAGAGTGGTAGTCTTTAGGGGTTGAATAATTGTGTCAATGAAGAAATCACAAAAAAAAACATTTAATACTGTATTACAAAAACAATTGATGTCATTTTAGTTGCATTTGGTTCTTTAAAAAGTCCTTGTAAAATTTCATTCTGAACACATTTACAAATGTACACTAAATTCCCTAAAACCCTTTACAGCATTGGGGGTTGAATAATTTGGAACACAACTGTATATTGACTCAAATTTATGACTGTCATGAAGTACGATGTGTCACGAGAAAACGATCTCAGAATGACTTGGATAAGTAAAAGCGTTCCAAAGTTATTACCACATTCACTGACGGATGTCAGATTTGCAAAACTCGGCAAGGGATTTAAAGTGAAAAGTGGCTCGGTACTGAAGACGTTAATAAGAGCCTTCTTGTGTTCTAACAAATCCTTGATGTTAGTGTTGACCCTAGGAATGTTAGAGAGTATGGTGAGTCGTAGAGTGTACTTGTGTGTCTAATGCGAGGTGTCTTGTCAGCCTGATATGAAGAGTGGTGACAGCTAAAATCGCTTAGAATTGGATGACGAATCAGTGGAGGGCCTAGTGTGACCCTGCAAACTTTCATCCTCTGTGAAAGCCGTGATCTTGGCACCCTCCAATATATTTTATAAATTACATATGTTTCAAAATTAATACCTAATTTTTGATGCAGTTAGGCCTCTTTCACTCGGGCGATATTTCCGTGCGGATGCAATGCGT
Organism: Bufo bufo; assembly: GCF_905171765.1. Classification (NCBI taxonomy): domain Eukaryota; kingdom Metazoa; phylum Chordata; class Amphibia; order Anura; family Bufonidae; genus Bufo; species Bufo bufo. The sequence continues at coordinate 130,451,276 of NC_053389.1, forward strand.
GAGGTGAACGCATTGCAACCGCACTGAATCCGGACCCATTCATTTCTATGGGGCTGTGCACATGAGCGGTTATTTTCACGCATCACTTGTGCGTTGCGTGAAAATCGCAGCATGCTCTATTTTGTGCATCTTTCAGGCAACGCAGGCCCCATAGAAGTGAATGGGGCTGCGTGAAAATCGCAAGCATCCGCAAGCAAGTGCGGATGCAGTGCGATTTTCACGCACGGTTGCTAGGAGACGATTGGGATGGAGACCCGAATCATTATTATTTTCCCTTATAACATGGTTATAAGGGAAAATAATAGCATTCTTAATACAGAATGCTTAGTAAAATAGTGATGGAGTGGTTAAAAAAAAAAAGGGTCATGTGACGGATCATGTGATGAGCGCAGTGACATCACCACAGGTCCTTTTCTTCAAAGAATAAGACAGAAGAGAATTTGGGCTGCGCGGACAAGTGAAGGTGAGTTAATAAAATAAAAATTAACCCCTCCATCACTATTTTACTAAGCATTCTGTATTAAGAATGCTATTATTTTCCCTTATAAAAATGTTATAAGGGAAAATAATAAAATCTACAGAACACCTAACCCAAACCCGAACTTCTGTGAAGAAGTCCGGGTTCAGGCCTGGGTACCAAACATGTTGATTTTTCTCACACACGTGCAAAACGCATTAAAACGTTTTTCACTTGCGCTGAAAAATCTTGCATTTTCCCCTAACGCACCCGCATCCTATCCTGCCCTCACACGCGACGCCTGTGTGAAAGAGGCCTTAGTGTTATAGTGGCAGTATGGCGAGGGGGTAATATAGAATTGAAAAAGCATATGACATGCTTTGATCAGAATCTAAGAGTCAAGACCATGTCAGAGATGAATCCTAATGTAGACAGTCAATATGTCACTTCCTGATTGTCTTCAAGGACCTTTATCTCTAGGGAAGTTGACAGTACAGAGCATGGAAATGTAGGACTTAGTAGTGCTGTAGCACAGGATGACCTGGCCGCACCAACTGAGATTTGTCAGTGGAGGATTTCTCATTTTTGGCGCTCTAAGTAAAGTTATATCTGGGGGCACCTGCTGTAAGGCTGCTTCTGCGAGACGAGATGAGCATCTCACCTAGGTCACCGACTAACCTGCCTCTGAGGTTGGCGACAGTGGAGTTTTATACATATTAGTACCCTGTGATTTTAAAGAAGTTTCAATTAAGATTCAAACAAATCAGATTCCATCTTTTATTTTTCAGGGTTTCTTTGGAAAATGAAAGATGGAATTGGATTGGTTTCTATAGCATTTTTGATAAATCTCTGGGTCCCATTATGCAAGACGGAAAACAAAGTCCTGTCGACAGGACTTTGTTTTCCGTCTTGCATAATGGGAACCAGACGGATAAGTTTTGATTCCCATAGACTTATATTAGGACGGAGAGTAAACGGAATGCCTTTTAAAAGCGTCCATTTTGTATTCCGTCATAATGCAAGTCTATGGGCAGCAAAACGAACCCGCCCTTTCGTCTTATGGATTCTGTTATGTTCCGTTATAACCCTGTTATAACGGAAAGCCATAACGGAATCCCTAACGCTAGTGTGAACCCACCCTGACTCTAAAAATTATTTTGTCATGTGCAGTACCCCAGAAAACGGTTACTGCAAAAGGGTAATTGCTGTAACATTATGTTGTTAAGAGGAATGTTCTTATTGTATTTGTATACCTAACAGCATTGCATGGAGAGTTATAGGTTAACACCTTGGCTAATCCTATTAGATTGCCAGTGGATAGAATTTGTCTGCCCCCTGGTTAGTTTAGTCAGAGGAGTGTGTGCCTGAGGAACAGTGAAGACTTACAACGTGCAAGCTCCTCAGAGCTAGGCCCAAGTTCAGAGAACCTCCATCTCTGAGATTTCTACAGCCAAGGAAACACCTCTACCATCTTAGTCCTCCAGAGAGGCAGCAAGGCATTATGCATGTTTTTAGCAGAGACCTTACTGATGTGAGAGGGAACATTGCTAATGCATCCTTCCACGCTTCGAGGTGGTTTGGCCAGCTGTACCTTAGATCTGCACCTGGGAGTTGGCAGAAGCATTTAACAAGAGCCTCATTGCATGCCTAAGATTCTGAAGAGAGACTTTAGAGAGAGAGAAAGGAAGAAGGAGTGCTACAACATTTCTGTTTTAGATACTCAGCTGTTGGGGAAGGATTTCACTGTGTTCTATGCCTTGTTATTTCCGGATGTACTACTACTCCTATTATGCACTTTAGTAAAGAGAAACTTATTTATTGATACCAACTTGTCCAGTTACTGACTCCACCATTTGCCATTGTACCTGCTCTCTTACCTTGAACCCAGATCAACACTTAACATCAAGGGCACCCTTTCACCTAACAGGAGCCACAACACCAGGGTGTGCCCCGAGAAAAGAAAAGGAGTGCCCTCCAGTCATGGTGTGGCACTAGGGAGCGCTATCATTCTTGATCAGTGTTGAGGATGTCATGATATTAATGTGAATCCATTACAATATAGCGCTGACACCTAGATGTTTACATAGTTTACATACCAAACTTTGAAAAATAATGCACAATGCACAGATGCCGAATGTTATATCTTTCCTTCTTTTTGTATTTTAGCCAATGAAATAATGGCATGAGCCTCAGTAGAGGAACACCCTCTCTGATGATACATAAACTGCTTAACTTCCTGTAATAAATGAGTACTGCTTTGACCTTGCTTGGTGTCAGTGTTGTTTCTTCCATGCATGTAAAATTCTAAGATTAAGACAATTTGGAGCAGTAGAGCAAATACATTTAGCTCTGATTGAGAGCAGCTTTAACAGTTTGGCGCCCAACGTGAAGCTCGAGAGAACATAACATCTGTAGACGATGTAGATGACCTCTGAGATCTAACAAAAGGCACTTGAGGAGGTGACCACGGCTTTAAGAGAAGGTAAGAAAACTTGTTTATCTTGCTTGCCTCTTGTTGCTTTGTTTCATTAAGTCATGGCTGTCTGTTCTGCTAAATGATGGTTACATTGTGAGTAGCAGCTTTGACTGATTTTGAAATCTCGAGTTCCTAGAACCTTAGACTGAGATGAAGATTTGCTCTACTTTGGATACTTCTTTTCTGTGTCAGTTAATGTCAGGTGCCTTCCCAGGAAACAACAAAACAGAGCAAGAAAAAACCCTGGCAGGGAAAAGCGCAAGGAGCGCAAGGGGGGGGACTACAATAAATAGGGCTATCAAGAGTCAAGTCCGGTTCTGACTTCCATCTCTCTGAGGGAGTGTTGTGTCTTGTCTGTCTGTGTACTGTGGGAGGTACCGTGTTTCTGTTGCCCGGTAAATATACTGCTGGTGTCTGAGGTGTATGAAGGGAGACAGTGGGGGCCGCAGCTGTGAGTGGAGTGACGTCATGATAGTGGAATGTGTGATAGTGAGTACAATGTCTGCAATACTAAGAGATAATAACAAGGCAATGTGTGTGAAGTACTGAGTGTGTGTGTGTATGGAGCTCCAGAAAATGTTATTTGTTAATACGTTCAAAGACTTGTGTATGTTAATGTATGGGGAATTTTTCTTTATGTCTGTCTGTTTCTTTGTCTGTTCTACATTGAATGTTATGTTTGATACTTGTTATGTCTGTGCGGACCAGGAATCTGACCTTGTGTGTTGCCAAATAGAGAACTGACTAGTAGAAGGAGGTCACACAGTCAAGTTTACTCTATGGATGTGATGATGTAAAATAATGCACAATGCGCAGATGCCAAGTGTTATCTCTTTTCTTGCTTTTGTATTTTAGCCAATGAAACAATGGCATGATTCTCAGTTGAGGAACACCCTCTCTGATGATACATAAACTGCTTAACTTCCTATAATAAATGAAAACTGCTTTGACCCTGCCTGGTGTCATATCAGTGTCGTTTATTCCATGCATATAAAATCCTAGGATTAAGACAATTTGGAGCAGTAGAGAAAATACATTTGGCTCTGATTAATAGCAGCTTTAACACCACTGTGATTTGTGAATACAACTACCACAGCCAGAGCCGCTACCACTCCCATCCCACCTTCTGAGCCGGTACAAATAAGGTCTAACAGTGTAGATTAAACATGTAATTCAGGGCCCTTGGAAACCTGATTCACTCAGTGGGTACCGTCATACATTGTCCACAAATGGCTGGGTAGAAAAATAATACATAAAACACAATAGAACTTATGGATATTAACAGGAATTAGATAACACATCTTTTTTTCTCTTCCTATAGATGGATCCAAAAAGTTGATATATGGAGATATTTCACTCACAAGTTCAATCAGGCTTCATAGAAATGCAGAGTCACCAGGCACATTTTCCATTTTTTTTAGTACTGTACATGCATCTTTGAGAAATTGAATATTTTTTTTCCACATTCGATTTATGTAAAAAATGTTGTGCCTTTTTTGGTGACACACGGGGCCTCATTTTTACAGTGTCATTTTTATTTTAGTATTTTTAAAAATGTTTAAAAAAATGGGGAAAAAGTCTGTTTTTACTTTTTTTTGTTAATAGCCCAAAGTGCAAAACATTTTTCATTATTATTTCCATAATGCTCATTTTGATATACAGTAAGGGAAGTATAGGTTATGGTGGCTGGGGGCTGAAATAGAAGCTGCGGTATGGCGTGTGATGGAGCTTTTTATTATTTTTTAAACCTTTTTTTAATTTTATTTTGCCTTCATTTTGTATTATTTTATTTTACACTTTGTGCCCCCATGAGGTCATACAAGACCTTTGGATGATACTTAACTTTACATGTTTTTTTTTTTATTGCTGGTTTTTACTGTAACACGACTGACATAGTAGCCCCAGTAATAAGAGGAATACATCCTTTAAAGAGGTTGTACAGGGTTGTACAACCTCATTGCAGAGCTAATCTAAGTCTGCTGAGACCAAGCACCCAACCCCCCAACGATCACATGACCGCTGCAGTATTGCCCTTTCCTGATCTCTATACATTATACACTCTATGCACTCATTGAGCACTGTGTATGGAGCGATGAAGAAGGCAGGGACGGTGAAAAACCATCCCTCCCTTCTTAATGGGGAGTCCTGTTGTCACTAACGGTGGGCTCCCTGCTCCCAGAGTTGCACGATTAGCATGGAGCTGCAATCTCTGCAAGGACCTTTTAAAGTCGTACAGACTTGAAGGATGGCCACCCTGACATATACAATTAATGAGCAGTCGTGAAAAGGGTTATCTTTCATATAGGCTCTAATGCAATTATAGAAACCCACTAAGGAGGTGTGAGGCGGAGAGAATGGGAGTGGTGGCAAGGATGGTGGTAGTAGTATTCAATTGTAGCAATCCTTCTCCATCTCTCTTGGGGCTGGTACACAATGAAGGGAGGGGCATACCCTTTCTTCCCATAGAGGCACACCTTGATTTGAGGGGTCTCTTGCCTGATGGTGTGAGGTGCCCCTGGTGTTGGAGAGATGTGGGGTGAAAGGCAGGAGTTCACAGTTCTGGATACTGCAAATTTGGAGTCAACAGGCTGATCTCTGGGTCAATCTTCCAATATATCTGTACTCTCTCCCTCTCTCTTTCTCTCTCTGTTTTAGCCAAAGAGTTCAATCTCTCCCTCTCTCCTTTTCACTTTTCTCAATCTTCTTCTCCTTTTCTCAATCTTATTTCTTCTCTTAAGCATCACAATGTGCCACTACAATGCCCATCTGAGGGGTGTAGTTCATCTAGCAGATCTACAATCTACCTCCAAAGTTAGCCTTAGCTAGTGCTTAAGCTCCTTATTCTCCCAGTCCAGACCAGTTTACAATGGAGTCAAGAAGCTGTATGTGGATTATCTCCACAGTCTTTATCATGCACCTCCTCTTTATGGCTGATATGCATTCCAAGACAAGCTTAATTGCTTCATTAGAGCCTGGTATAAGACTCTGTCTCCCTTTAGATGTCTGGTTTATCTCCCTAGGGCTGCTTTAGCTGTTTAACCCCTTATGCAATAGGCTGCTGACACACTACGCAGTTTGGGAGTGAAAAGCCTGAAAATCAGGTGTTCTCTGAATATCTTTCCCATCAAGTATTTACTATTTACCCAATGGTACCAAAATGTACTATGTAGATTATCTTGTTTGATAAATGATGCCATGAGTGGTGAACCCTGGTTAAATCTCTATGTTCAAGCCATATTCTGTTACATCAGAATCACTAAATGCAAGATGTAGAGATATTTTCTCAACTCCAGACTTTATTTTGGATAAGTCTGGAAGTTTAAATCCTAGCAAAACTGCAGGTAGCATCCGAAAATGGTTCCTGGCAGCTTCAATAATAAATCATTTCTGACATGTTTGTGGCTGACGTAACATGAAAATATTGCAGATTACCTAATTATTTATTGTGAAGGAAATATGCAACGTGCCTGTTTTTCTGCTCTGCTAGAACAATGTCCTCACAACAAACAGATGGCAGACAGACAGGTGAACATGCTGCGCTTTAATGTCTATTTGATTACAAAATGAGTACTGAGAAAATTTACAAGTGCAAAATTAAAACGGGTTGACAGTTGAAAAGCCAAAGTCTGGTTCAGCTGTCTGGTTTAAGCACAACCATCTGTAAATTATGTGCTGCCATCTTTTGTGTGTCATTGAAGCACTATATTGTTACTCAATTGAACATGACAGTAGGAAATTTGGCATAAGACACGATATTTGGCCAGTTGGCTCTCAATGAAGATTGCAAGCTACCATCATTTGGCCAATTTCTTTTTGTTAACAGGGTCTTCAAAAATATTTTTATTGCAGATTGCCCTCCAATCGTCACCTATAATCTGTGAAGGAACCCAACAGCACGTGTTTACTTGTTCTACAGAACTTTACCAGGAGAAATGAGAAATGACATGGTGTCCATACACCTTCTGCTTCATTCCTGGATAGGTCAGGTCTAGGGTTGAGCGAACCCGAACTGTAAAGTTCGGGTTCGTACCGAACTTTAGGATTTTTGGACCCCGGACCCAAACATTTCAGTAAAAGTTCGGGTTCGGTGTTCGGTGATTTCTCGGCGCTTTTTGAAATGCTGCAGAGCAGCCAATCAACAAGCAATTAACTCTGTGCCCTTAGAAGCCATCACAGCCATGCCTACTAATGGCATGGCTGTGATTGGCCAGTGAAGCATTTGACCCAGCCTCTATATAAGCTGGAGTCACGTAGCGCTGCACGTCACTCTGCTGTGCTTAGTGTAGGGAGAGGATGCTGCTGGTCAGGGAGAGAATAGGAGAGAATCTTTGCTCAAAACTTGAATCTAACTCAGCGATCTCCATACAATGTTTTGTGTGGGTGCAGGGCACAATTTTTTTTATCCTGCCCTGAGCCCAGTGACTAAAAAATAAAAAACTTTTATAAGTCAGTTAGGTGGGCAGCGGCAATTTTATGCAAGCTCAGTGCACCAGCACTGCATCTGAGCTTTTGGGACATTGAAATCCAAACTTTAAAAACAGCACAAATTATCTGTTTTTAAAAATAAAAAAAACAATTTTTTGGGGAATTTATAACATCGCATTTGCAGACTTAGTCAGTGTGCAATTTAAGCTAGAAATACAGGCATCATTTTCTGGGATTTTAAAAAACACACATTTTTTGCCAAAAACCACTATTTTCCAGATCTGCAAGTGTTAAATTCAAGTATAATATATACAGCTTTCATATTCTGTTACCAAAAAAATCTTTTTTTTGGCAATATACAACATCTGGATTAATCAGTGTGCAATTTAAGCTAGAAATACAGCCATCATTTTCTTGATTTTTAAAAATACACTTTTTTGCCAGATTCCACTATTTTTCTGGCCTTGCAGCATCAGCACGTGTGAAATTCCAGGGTTATATACTGCTTTCAAATTCAGTTATCAAACAAACTAAATTTACAAGTAGTACCTGTGGTATCGTCGTACTCAGGAAAAGTCGGGCAATGAGTTTTGGGGTGTCTTTTTACACATGCCCATGCTGGGTGAGATAAATATCTCTGTCAAATGACAACTTTGTATAAAAAAAATGGGAAAAGTTGTCTTTTAGAGAGATATTTCTCTCACCCAGCATGGGTTATATGTAAAATGACACCTGAAAACACATTGCCCAACTTCTCCTGAGTACAGCGATACCACATGTGTGACACTTTTTTGCACCCTAGGTGGGCAAAGGGGCCCACATTCCAAAGAGCACCTTTAGGATTTCACAGGGCATTTTTTACACATTTTGATTTCAAACTAGTTCTCACGAATTAGGGCTACTAAAATGCTAGGGCAGTATAACTACCCCACAAGTGACCCCATTTTGGAAAGAAGACACCCCAAAGTATTTCGTGATGGGCATAGTGAGTTTATGGAAGTTTTTATTTTTTGTCACAAGTTAGTGGAATATGAGACTTTGTAAGAAAAAAAGAAAAAAGAAAAAATCATCATTTTACGCTAACTTGTGACAATAAATAAAAAATACTAGGAACTCGCCATGCTCCTCACGGAATACCTTGGGGTGTCTTCTTTCCAAAATGGGGTCACTTGTGGGGTAGTTATACTGCCCTGGCATTTTAGGGGCCCTAATGCGTGAGAAGTAGTTTGAAATCAAAATGTGTAAAAAATGCCCTGTGAAATCCTAAAGGTGCTCTTTGGAATTTCGGCCCCTTTGCCCACCTAGGCTGCAAAAAAGTGTCACACATGTGGTATCGCCGTACTCAGGAGAAGTTGGGCAATGTGTTTTGGGGTGTCATTTTACATATACCCATGCTGGGTGAGAGAAATATCTCTCTAAAAGACAACTTTTCCTATTTTTTTATACAAAGTTGGCATTTGACCGATATATTTATCTCACCCAGCATGGGTATATGTAAAATGACACCCCAGCCCCTTTTGAAGCCTAGGTGCGCAAAGGGGCCCAAATTCCTTTTAGGAGGGCATTTTTAGACATTTGGATTCCAGACTTCTTCTCACGCTTTAGGGCCCCTAAAATGCCAGGGCAGTATAAATACCCCACATGTGACCCTATTTTGGAAAGAAGACACCCCAAGGTATTCCGTGAGGGGCATGGTGAGTTCATAGAATTTTTTTTTTTTTTGGCACAAGTTAACGGAAATTGATTTTTTTTTGTTTTTTTCTCACAAAGTCTCCCTTTCCGCTAACTTGTGACAAAAAGTTCAATCTTTCATGGACTCAATATGCCCCTCAGCGAATACCTTGGGGTGTCTTCTTTCCAAAATGGGGTCATTTGTGGAGTGTTTGTACTGCCCTGGCATTTGAGGGTCTCCGCAATCATTACATGTATGGCCAGCATTAGGAGTTTCTGCTATTCTCCTTATATTGAGCATACGGGTAATGAGATTACAACCGCCGCCGCATGTAAAAGCTGCAAACCGCAGGTCTGAATTGACCTGCGGTTTGTGGCGATTGCCAACACGGGTAGGGGGGTCACAGGACCCCCCTGGGCATTGAGCCAAGGTCTGATTTGAGCAGGGCACCTTGTTCCGATCACCGCCCACCGGGCGGCGGTTATCAAAAATACACATGACGTACCGGTTTGTCATGTGTCCTTAAGTACCAGGACAACATGCTGTATCGGTACGTCATGTGTCCTGGAGAGGTTAAACAAAAAATAATAATTGTCATTTACATTTTCGGGTGAAATTCACTAATTTTTGGGTGTATAGTACCACTGCTATACCTAGTAGACTAGTACAACAAAAAATAATAATTGTCATTTACATTTTCTGTTGAAATTCACAAATTTTTGGGTGTGATGTACCACTGCTATACCTAGTAGGCCGGTTAAAAAAAATAATAATTGTCAGTTACATTTTCAGTTGAATGTCACCAATTTTTGGGTGTGATGTACCACTGCTATACCTATTAGACCGGTAAAAAAAAAAAAAAAACATTTGTCAGTTACATTTTAGGGTCAAATTCACAAATTTTTGGGTGTAATATACTCCTCTACCTAGTTGACAGCTTAATAAATTTCTATAATTTTCTATAATGTTACATTTTTGGGTGACAATAAACAATTTTTTTCTGTCATAGACCCCTGCTCTACCAAGTAGACAGGTTAATACATTTCTGTAATTTTTCTGTTGCATTCTTGACATTATACAATTTTAGATGTGAATAAACCCCTGCTCTGCATAGGTGACAGGGAATAAAATTTATGAAATGCTTCTTTATTTGATGCGCGCCATCTCCTTTGATTCAATGCTTACACTTAAACAAGTTGTACCACATTTGCACTTCAATAATTTGTCCCACATTTCCGCTATACTCTTTTGGCCAACATTTGCGCCTCAATAGCTTTTCCCACATTTCCGCTTGACTCTTTTGGCCCACATTTGGGCTTCTGTAATTTGTACAACATTTGCACCTTAATAGCTTGTCCCACATTTCCGCTTGACTCTTTTGGCCCACATTTGGGCTTCTGTAATTTGTACAACATTTGCGCCTTAAAGAGGACCTTTCACTACTGTAGAAACTAAAAACTAACTATATCAGTGAGCAGAGCGGCGCCCAGGGGTCCCCCTGCACTTACTAGTATGTCTGGGCGCCGCTCCGTTCGCCCGGTATAGGCTCCGGTGTCTGCGCTCCCTCTGTTGTACTGGAGTGATTTCTTGCATGAGGCGTGTCCCTTGCTGCAGCGCTGGCCAATCAGAGCGCACAGCTCATAGCCTGGCTATGAGCTGTGCGCTGCGATTGGCCAGCGCTGCAGCAAGGGACACGCCTCATACAAGAAATCACTCCAGTACAACAGAGGGAGCGCAGACACCGGAGCCTATACCGGGCGAACAGAGCGGCGCCCAGACATACTAGTAAGTGCAGGGGGACCCCTGGGCGCCGCTCTGCTCACTGATATAGTTAGTTTTTAGTTTCTACAGTAGTGAAAGGTCCACTTTAATAGCTTTTCCCACATTTCCACTAGATCCCCAAAAAAATTTATAAATTGATCTTTAATTTGGTCTCTTTTTCTCACACTCCCTCTCCAGCGTGGAACCGCCGATAACCGTGATCAACATGGTAGGCTCTGAAAAGAACATCGAAAGTTGATAAAGAAGATATCCAAATAGATAGTGGATGTCACTGGGGCACCTCTACATAGGCATTTAAAAAAAATTACATTGTCAGGTGACATTTTTCAAATTTTGCCGGATAGAAACCCCTGCTCTGCATAGTTGACAATTCTAGCAATCAAATAGGAAAGTTGACTAGTAGAGACAGCTAAGTTTTTAATTCGCTATGCAATAATATTAATTTGCTTTTTTTTTTAATAAATAGAATAGTTATAATACTTGATTATTATAAGGATTCTATTTATTAAAAAAAAAAGAAAAGTAATATAATCGCATAGGGAATTAAACACAGCTGTCTCTATAGTCAACCTTCCTATTTGATTGCTAGAATTATCGAATTTGACGAATATGGAGCAAAAACGAAGATGGAGAATACTTTGTTATCTTTGTTTTGAGGAATATGACGAATACATTCGTCATCTTCGCTAATTCTACCAAGCCAACCATAGTAAACCAATGCGATTATTTCAAGTTATATTAATCGCATTGCGATTACAACAGCACTGCTGATTTTTAGGATTAAAAGATTGTCAACACGCTATACTCGATATGGGACAACAAAATCGCCTTACTCGATAATTACGTAGTTGTCATTATCACGCAATGCGATTGTAACTTTAATATGGTGTTAAGCTATTTTTTGTGGAGCATTATACATAGAAAGAAAAATTGCCTTACTCGATAATTACATAGTTGTCATTGTAAAGGGGGAATATTAATCACCAATATTTATGCAAATATTGATAATTAATATTCATAAATGGGAGGAGCCGTCTAGTGATAACTCCGCCCATTTATGCCTTTATATAACAATACTTTTGCTATACTTTACACTGATCACTATGCTAGCTGCATGCGCCTTACTAAACTAACTATCGCCAATAACCACACGCCACACAGATAGTTATAAACCAAACACAGTATTTATTACTAACAATACACTACGCACGCAATACTAACAATACAGCACTAAATATACAATCCTAAACTACACTACACAATCCCAAATTCCACCCATCAACTAACTATACAATTCACACATACAAGTATATAACAATATCCCACCCGTCTGCACTCACTGTCCCTACGGGGGTTACAAGAGGGTTTATTATTTGTTTGCAGAACAGAACAATGCTCTGCAGAGGACCAGGGTAACCACCAGGGGTTAATCAGGGTTAGGGTTCCAGGGGTCAGTAGGGGATCGTTGGTGGGATAGGGGTGGATCAGGGGTACAAATAGGGCCACAGGAACAGGCTGCACAGGGGACTTAAGGGTTAATGCCTGGCAGGGAAGGGGTTCCTAGGGTAACCAGGGGTGTCTAGGGTTACCAGGGGGGTCACAATGGGGTTAATCAGGGGTGATCAGGGGTGTAGGGAAAGGGTTGGCAGGCAAGGGACCAGGGGTGCACCAGGGGAGAGAGCAGTAGGGGATAGTCTGGCAGGGAAGGGGTTAAGAACAGCAGCAATGCTGCTGAGGTACTTAGGGTTTCTGCTCGTTGTCCAGGGTGATCCTCGCCAGACAGGGGGCCTCCTTCTGGGGGGTGGGGGCGGCAGGGGTCCGGTACTTCTCCCAGAGCGCAGGGCGCGCTCTCTTCAGGTGGGGGTCCGGTCGGTCCTTAAGCCGGCGGGGGAGGGGGGGGGGGGTCCCGATGTCCTGAGCGCCGATGCGCTCTCCAGTGGGGGCCCCGATCCTGACTCCTGAGTGCCGGGGCCGCCGGATATTTATCCCCCCGGCGGCCCGCACTCCCGCGCCACCAGGGGGCGCGCGCGCGCACCCACACCACAGTGCGGGACACGTGGGCCGGCGCGGTGAGAGGACGTCACCGCGCCTGCCCGCGCGTCCCTGCACGTGCGCCGCGTGCACTTGCTGACAGGCGGGAGATCCTTTGATCTCCTGCCTGTAGCTCCCAGCATTCCGGACATCGCAAGGGAATTGCGATGCCAGAATGCACATAATAGAGTGAGCGGAGGTATCTCCTCTCTCTCTATTATGCTTAATTATCTCCAGCAGGACTGCAGATAATTAGAACAAAAGGATTCAAATTCTATTGAATTTGAATCCTTTTGAGGTCACCAGAATGACCGGACCTTGTCCGGTCATCCTGGCGCCTTCACCCAGATTACATCAATGTAAATGCTTGGGGCACATTTACATTGATGCATCTGTGTCCTCCGGCCTGCCCTTCACCGTAACCTCCTCCTCCGTCCACAGGATACACCGTCTTCTTCTTTAGGATACCACACCCCCACAGTCTCTCGGTAATTCTGCCGATCTTCAGGTATCTTCGTCCCCCCCGATTCTGGAGCGGGTTCACCCTTACAGTCTTTACCTTTCTATAACAGTCTCTTGGTGTTGGCCACCCCCACTTTGGAGTGGCCACACCCCCACAGTCTCTCGGTAATTCTGCCGATCTTCAGGTATCTTCGCCCCCCCCCCCCAATTCTGGAGCGGGTTCACCCTTACAGTCTTTGTCCCAACTTTCTTCTATCCAACGTCTGTTTCCATCTTGATGGGTGCAGTTCTCCCGTGGACAGATTAATAGGTCTTTACAAGGCAGGTCATACTCTTAAGCGGCGATGTCACAGTACCTAAATTCTACTGCGGAGAACACCTCCGCCACACTACACCTCCAGCCCTTCCCTTAAGAACCTCACCATTCCAGGGTTCAAGGTGGCAAATGAATGATGCCTGTCCCTATCGTGACCTAACCTTATCCCCATTCACACAAAACACATGTCACATCCCTCCCAACACCACCAAATTCCATTAAATGTGTGTACCCATAGAGACTCATGCAACTTGGCATATCTCTACACCTCCAAAGACACAGGTAGGTCGCAGACCCCTGTGTCAATGGGAAACGACTATAGGATGCAAATGTGTACAGCCGAATATAGGCTGTCACACATTTGTACCTAGAGTGTCTATGGGTACGCAATCAACCGACAAACAAAATCAATAAATACAATACAATGTGCTATGGGGTTTCCGGGTAGTACAAGTTATACGTCCCGAACCCTCATAGGAAACAAAGTGTGTCCATACAATATTTGGCTTCAGGAACAATGTTAGCGTTATGTCCTGAGCCTCCTCCTCCGAGGAACAATGTTAGCGTTATGTCCTGAGCCTCCTCCTCCGGATAGTTCTGTAAAGTTCTGTCAGGTTCTGGTGTATTTGGTCAGTAAGTCCCTTGACCCTCCGATTACGATGACCAGAACCAGAAGAAGTTTCACTGGGTGAAACAAGTGATAAGTTCTTCCACCCGAATGTCTCCCAAGTCTTCCTCCAGAGCCTTAAATAATGCTCCCGCTGGATTGTGGCACAGTCTTCTCTAGAACACCTCTAGGCAGAGGTCGCTTAGTTGCCAAAATCCAGTGGGATCCTCTGGAGCTTCACAACAGTGTCAGGGGGAATAGCTGGTCTCTTCTGTGGCGTCTCCTGGGTTTTTCTTCCGCTCCATATAAAATCACACCTATGGCAGAAGAAAATACCAGGCGCTCCCAGGGGAATTTCTCCCCTAACAGTGTAATTAATGTGAAAATTTCCAGCACCAATACCTTTGACCCATGGGTAGAGAAAGGTATTGGGCTGCCCTTTGTCTCACAGGACTCCTCATTATCCCAACACTGGTGTCTGAACACCCTACCTTCAGAGGAATGCATCCTCTGCTGCACATCCCTCTGCACCAACAGATAAGGATGGCCACCCTACTAGGTTGGGATAACTGGAGTTCTGTGGACAAAGCACCATCTTGTTATTGATGGTACCGCATCCCTGTCCACCCATGTGCACCCAGGCTGACCTCCCCCTGTGATCCCATCCTGTGGGGGCCCGCAGAACCAATGGCATAGTTATGCCCTGGCTCCCCAGGACCCCACAACACAAGAACACAGTCCACACTCTGCTGCCCAACACCCTGCGTCCAATCCCTATGAGAGCTGTGCTACCTGACCGGACTAGAATTATGTGCGCAGCACAACATTACACCAATGTTGTCTGTCCGCCCCAGTCCCCAGCGCAACACAGCCCTACCGAAAACCTGGAGCACAACAGTGCTATCTGTATCGATCTGAGACCCTGGTTGCCCAGAATAATATCACATCATCCTTTGTGTGCTGCATGGAGAAGGTCCTTATGCCTTCTCCCGACCAGCAGGATTTCCCGTGTGATATTATCTGCTCGCAAACCTATACGTTCTCGATCCACAGTATAACACTGTTCCACTCCAAGGGGACACAGAATAATCAAAGACAGCAGACGGGACTTACAACACTACATAAATCAGCATGGTGGAACACATCCGTAGACAAGGACTACCACCATCAACATCAAGAAAAACTTACAAACAGATAACAAAAACACACAACATGGACATACACAGGGAACACACGGTGTAACAAATAGTACAGGGGTGTCAAATGTTGCCTAGCCTAGCCTGGCCACTCTGACCCCTCAGCAGCTGGTGATGCTGCCGAGAGGTAACCCCGTTATGGCCAGACTGACTAGACCCCACTGCACAATTTGTTACCTGGCTGATACTGTTGGACACATTGCAATTACTTGCACAAGGGCAATTCCTTGCAATGTGTCCTTTGTTCCCACACCTGAAACACGTGACTTGGTTTCCTGTCCTGTGTGTTTTGCAGTGTCTCGCTATGTGACCTAGGTCACCACATGCAAAACATCTGATGTTTGCTCTGCATGGCCCAGGTCCATCTACACTGCAGCCGTGCTCCCTTCTTCTGAATTGTACCATCCTCAGGGACGCACTCTTCACAGTTCTTTTTCCCAAAGTCAGGGAAAAATCTCTGTTAGTCTGGACCGGCTTGACCTGATGATCAGACCGGTCACAGACTACTCTCCCCCCTTGTAGCCCTGCACAGGGCAACATTTTGGGAGATTCCGACCCTGGCTTTACGGAAAAAGAAAGGGCCGGCACCAACTTGGTGATAACCTGTTGCATGCCAGACATTAGCTGGGACCTTACAGCAACCTGAGCCTTCAATTTGGCTACCGTCACGTCAGTAGAGGCAGTCCGCTCCTTGAAGGCTTTGACTTCAGTATAAGACTGAGTCAACTTAGCCTCAATTTCCTCCTTCTGCCTCTGCAGCTCTACCAACTGTGACTTTATCCTAGCCACCTGCGCATCTCGGTCAACAGTAGACTGCACATTCTCTGCCAGCTGCGCCTGCAATGTCGAAACCTGGTCCGAATTACTGGCACAGCACTGGCAGTGAATGGCCGGAGGAATTGTCTCCGTTGACCGAGACACCAGCGCAACTTCCTTTGGCTTACAGATGCTAGCCTCAAACGTATGAACGAGTTTGGCCAGCATCCGAAGCCGTTTGGTGGCCTTGTTCAAAACCGTCCGTTTGTTCACACAGAGCTTGTCATAACTACAAGCCTGTGCCAACAAATCAGACCACAGCATTTCTGCTGACTTGTATGTAGTGGGGAGGATGGGGTTAAATGTGCTGTGTTTGGCTAAGTGTTGCAGTGTGGGGAAGTCCATACTCACCGTTTGATGAGCGTCCATTTTCTCCTTGGGGCCGTACCTCTTCGTCCTTGCAGCTGCTTGGAAGAAGTCCATTTTCCCGGAACGCTTCTTCCCCAGCCGGACTTGTACGCCGCTCCCACGAAGATGGATCTCCTTCAGTGACGTGTGCTCTTCTCCCTTGCAATCACTTGAGCGATGCTTGTTGGTGCTGTACTTTTCCGTGTCTTCTTCTCTTACCCCAGCGACAGTGACCGTGTAAAGCAAATACAAAAATATTAGTACACAGAACAATTATAGATTCTCTGCAAAAGATTTTGTTTTATTTCTGGTACTCTAAGGGAAGTATCGCTTCTCCTGTACGAATTATCGGGTCCTAGACGCTCAGACACTCCGCTGACCGCGTCTCTCCTGCCCGCTAATTCACAGTACTAGCGACCTTCAGCCTTAAGACCAAAAACAAGCGCAAAATCCACGCAGTGGGCCTGGCTCGCCAATGTAAAGGGGGAATATTAATCACTAATATTTATGCAAATATCGATAATTAATATTCATAAATGGGAGGAGCCGTCTAGTGATAACTCCGCCCATTTATGCCTTTATATAACAATACTTTTGCTATACTTTACACTGATCACTATGCTAGCTGCATGCGCCTTACTAAACTAACTATCGCCAATAACCACACGCCACACAGATAGTTATAAACCAAACACAGTATTTATTACTAACAATACACTACGCACGCAATACTAACAATACAGCACTAAATATACAATCCTAAACTACACTACACAATCCCAAATTCCACCCATCAACTAACTATACAATTCACACATACAAGTATATAACAATATCCCACCCGTCTGCACTCACTGTCCCTACGGGGGTTACAAGAGGGTTTATTATTTGTTTGCAGAACAGAAGCATGCTCTGCAGAGGACCAGGGTAACCACCAGGGGTTAATCAGGGTTAGGGTTCCAGGGGTCAGTAGGGGATCGTTGGTGGGATAGGGGTGGATCAGGGGTACAAATAGGGCCACAGGAACAGGCTGCACAGGGGACTTAAGGGTTAATGCCTGGCAGGGAAGGGGTTCCTAGGGTAACCAGGGGTGTCTAGGGTTACCAGGGGGGTCACAATGGGGTTAATCAGGGGTGATCAGGGGTGTAGGGAAAGGGTTGGCAGGCAAGGGACCAGGGGTGCACCAGGGGAGAGAGCAGTAGGGGATAGTCTGGCAGGGAAGGGGTTAAGAACAGCAGCAATGCTGCTGAGGTACTTAGGGTTTCTGCTAGTTGTCCAGGGTGATCCTCACCAGCCAGGGGGCCTCCTTCTGGGGGGTGGGGGCGGCAGGGGTCCGGTACTTCTCCCAGAGCGCAGGGCGCGCTCTCTTCAGGTGGGGGTCCGGTCGGTCCTTAAGCCGGCGGGGGAGGGGGGGGGGTCCCGATGTCCTGAGCGCCGATGCGCTCTCCAGTGGGGGCCCCGATCCTGACTCCTGAGTGCCGGGGCCGCCGGATATTTATCCCCCCGGCGGCCCGCACTCCCGCGCCACCAGGGGGCGCGCGCGCGCACCCACACCACAGTGCAGGACACGTGGGCCGGCGCGGTGAGATGACGTCACCGCGCCTGCCCGCGCGTCCCTGCACGCGCGCCGCGTGCACTTGCTGACAGGCGGGAGATCCTTTGATCTCCTGCCTGTAGCTCCCAGCATTCCGGACATCGCAAGGGAATTGCGATGCCAGAATGCACATAATAGAGTGAGCGGAGGTATCTCCTCTCTCTCTATTATGCTTAATTATCTCCAGCAGGACTGCAGATAATTAGAACAAAAGGATTCAAATTCTATTGAATTTGAATCCTTTTGAGGTCACCAGAATGACCGGACCTTGTCCGGTCATCCTGGCGCCTTCACCCAGATTACATCAATGTAAATGCTTGGGGCACATTTACATTGATGCATCTGTGTCCATGTAAGGGGGGGGGGGGATTTATATGGTATGGGGATATGACAAGGGGGCATAATATGAATATACATGTGTATCGATGCTTGGGGCACATCCATACACATGTATACATTAATCATACTTCTAAGGGGGATTATATAAGGGACCACATTAATATATATATAAGGGGGCACATATAATAAGGGGCACATCACAAGCCCCTACATCAGGGGGCACAAGCCCCTACATCATAAGGGGGCACAAGCCCCTACATCATAAGGGGGCACAAGCCCCTACATATATTAAAAGGGATCACATATATCCCACAGGGGCCTTCATGAGCCCCTGTGGGCCACTAAGGGCAGATGTGCGCAGATGCTGGGAACATCCGCGCACATCCTCTTATAACGTGATTAATGCATGCATATATATCATACATGCACGCACGTGTTTGCATGTATGTATGTATATATATATATGCATGCGTCTCAACCCTTCCTCAACAGTCATTATCGCGTAATGCGATTGTAACTTAAATTGAGGAACATGTAGAATATTTCGCTATCTTCTTTGATGTATATTCTACATGAACGAAGATAGCAAAGTATTCTACGTGAACGAAGATAGCGAAGTATTCTATGTACAATACTTTGCTATCTTCGTTGATGTAGACTCCCTATCGCCATGGGAACGCCTCCATACTAGAATGTACTGTCGGATGTGAGAATTACGTTGAAATCGCAATGCGATTAATATAACTAAGTAATTGCATTGCGATTTCAACTTAGAGCTGGGTTTCTAATGGGTCAGCTTGCTAGAATTAACAAAGTTAACGAATATGGAATATAGCAGTGCTGTTGAAATGGCAATGCGATTACTTCAAGTTATATTAATCGCATTGCGATTTCAACTTAGAACTGCTATATTCCATATTCGCTAACTTTGCTAATTCTAGCAAGCTGACCCATTAGAAACCCAGCTCTAAGTTGAAATCGCAATGAGATTAATATAACTTGAAGTAATCGCATTGCGATTTCAACTTAGACCTGGTTTACTATGGTTGGCTTGGTAGAATTAGCGAAGAAGAGGAATATGACAAATGTATTCATCATATTCCTCAAAACGAAGATAACAAAGTATTCTCCATCTTCGTTTTAGCTACCTATTCGTCAACTTCGCTAATTCTAGCAATCAAATAGGAAAGTTGACTATAGAGACAGCTGTGTTTAATTCGCTATGCGATTATATTACTTATTATAATACTTGATAATTATAATAATTATTCTATTTATTTAAAAAAAAGCAAAGTAATATAATCGCATAGCGAATTAAACACAGCTGTCTCTATAGTCAACTTTCCTATTTGATTGCTAGAATTAGCGAAGTTGACGAATAGGTAGCTAAAACAAAGATGGAGAATACTTCGTTATCTTCGTTTTGAGGAATATGACGAATACATTTGTCATATTCCTCTTCTTCGCTAATTCTAGATATCAAACCAATAGGAAAGTTGCCTTAGGTTAAAATCGCAATACGCGATTATTTAAATCGCATATTAATCGCGATAACTAGAATAATGACGAATATTCGATTTTGACGAATATGAGACGAATATTCTAGCGAATATTCGCGAAATTAGTCAAAATCGAATATGGCACCTCCCGCTCATCACTAATTATTGTACGTCATGGTTTTACTGCAGTTTTTGCTGCAATTCGCGGCAAAACTACAACAAAACCATGATGTATAATGACCCCTAGGCAATGATGTACATACAGAGTATAAAGGACCTTTGGGATAAAGTAATGGTAAAAATTACTGAAAAAGATACAAAACATCCTGCACGATATGATAACTTAATATGTGGATGCACATGGCAACATTTATTTTAAAAAAATCTTGGGAAATAATGCACTAACACAATAGATGCAAACATTATGTATGGACTAAGCCCTCATTCTGATATAATAAAATCTGAGACTCTCAGCCAATTTTTTTATCTAAACACATCTGTGCTGACCTACTCCCGCCAAGGTGGTCTCAGTCTGGCAGATCTACTCTAAACCTACCTATGCCATTGGGCATCTATATTCAGGAGAGCAGACACTGCACACATAGTGTGCTGCTCCTAGTTACCTCTGTGTGCATCAGCAACCAATGAGACCACTATATGTACCACCTAATCAAGGTCGCCCAAAGTAATGGTAGGCTAAAGGGCCTTTGATGATGGCATCGTGTCACATGTTCATAGGTCCTTTTAGCTTCCAAAAGACAGCAGAGAAGGAGGAGGAAAACCGAGAACCTGCAGCCTGTAAGTAAATAAGTATCTGTGTATGTGTACTTGTACTTGTGTGTGTTAGTGTGTATGTGTTTATATGTATGTTAGCATGTGTATCTGTATCAACATCTGCTTATTTTGCATATAGGAAATAACACCAGTGTCCTAAATATCTGGATATGAGTGAATATATATGTTGTCTTCATACACGTCTTCATACACGTTCACACAGTGTGCAGTCTGACATTCAGTATAAACCATTCCTGTCTTCCAAATAAGAGGACTGTTTTCTGTAGTCTAACTCGTATATTGGTCAACAGGAGTATTGATGTGGTAAAACTATAAGAATATAAATGACATGTTTAAGAATAAAGCATACAGTACAGATGGCATGTACAGTTGTGTTCAAAATTATTCAACCCCCAATGCTGTAAAGGGTTTTAGGGAATTTAGTGTACATTTGTAATTGTGTTAAGAATGAAATCTTACAAGGACTTTTTAAAGAACCAAATGCAACTAAAATGACATCAATTGTTTTTGTAATACATTATTAAATGTGTAGGATTGCATAGCTATCATCTAACAGCTACAGCATGTTCCCAGAGTAATACTATAGCTAGCTAAACATCACTGCATAACATAATATCACTGAGACAAGGTAGATCTCACTAACCAGATATACTTGCACAAAGATGGTGGAGTTTAAGAAGGAGAACTGTATGGAACAGCACTGCTGATGTCCTTTAGTCTGTATGTAGACTGAAAACTGGGCTTCTCCTAATCTCATTCCTAGAATGCATTGCAGTCCCCACAATACTATAAACTTTATTAACAAAAAACACAAGTGTAATACATTTTTACCACCGCTAGATGGTGCTGTTACCTAACTACCGTGTTTCCCCGAAAATAAGACATCCCCCGAAAATAAGACCTACCTCTAGTTTTGCCTATCGCTGTAATATAAGGCATCCCCCCGAAAATAAGGCCTCACCGATTATAAAGCATCGGCCGAACATACCGTAATGCCTCCCCGATTATAAAGCATCCGCCGAACATAATGACTCCCCGATTATAAAGCATCGGCCGGACATAATGCCTCCCCGATTATAAAGCAAGCCACCCCAGAATGTAAGGAGCTCTCACTGATTGGCCGCAGCCAGGACAAGCTGCCGCCTTCTTCCGCCCGCTGCTCACTCTGCCCTGATGGAGTCTCACAACTTGGCTGGCACGGACACAGGGGACGGGGTGACAGGTAGGGGGGGGGAATATCTGATGGAAGGTGGGGGATGTCTGGTGAAGATGGGGGGAGACTAAAAACGGTAATTAAAATGACACAGGGTGATCAGAGGGGGGAATCAAAATGACACAGGGTGATCAGGGTGGGGAGGGGGATCATTTAAAATGACACAGGGGGGATCAGAGGGGGGAATCAAAATGACACAGGAGGATCAGAAGGGGGTACTAAAATGCTATAGTAATCCCACCCCTCTGATTCTCCTGTACCATTTTGATTCCCCCTTCTGATCCCCCTGTGTCATTTTAAGTGATCCCCCTCCCCACCCTGATATCCCTGTGTCATTTTGATTCCCTTCTCTGATCACCCTGTGCCATTTTAAGTGATCCCCCTCCCCACCCTGATTTCCTTTTTTTTTGGTTCATCGATAAATGTGTACCGTATTTTTCTTCATGAAAAATAAGACATCCCCTGAAAATAAGACCTAGCGCATCTTTTGGAGCAAAAATTAATATAAGACACTGTCTTATTTTCGGGGAAACAGGGTAATAACAGGAATAAGTAATTGAATCTGTAATTGATCTGTAAGGATACTGAAATGAATCTCCCAGTGCTGGGACATATAGAGGTCTTTGTCATTAAATTCTCCAGGAGGAGCTCTCAGGGTGCTGGTCTTCTGTGTGAGCAACATGGCAGGGGTGAGGATAGTTAAATCTTCAGGGTCACTAGAAAGGGTAGTCAACCGAGACTACCGCCAAGAATGTGACCAAACTTTTGTGTGTGAGTCTCGTACTCCCTACTTGTAAGAAGATGGAATCCAGGATTTTCCTTGCTATACCTATCATCCTTTCCCAGATGCCGCCCATGTGAGAAAAATGCGGTGGATTAAAGGTCCAGGTGCATCCCTGCTCATTTAGGTACCTTTCCACGTTGGCAGTGTCCAAGTTGGAAGGAATTTGAAGTTCTTTAACTGCTTAAACAAAATTTGTTCCTCTGTCCAAACGAATATGTTTCACGGGCCCTCTAATGGCAATAAAGCGTAGAAGTGCGTTTATGAAACTTGAAGTGTCCATGGATTCGATCACTTCTATATGGACAGCTCTGCTGGACATACTAGTAAACATGCTTCGCACTGGCGTGAATACCTCTAGTGTGCCGTGTAGCCACTGACCAAGGACTGAATACATCCAGACCAATGTTGGTGAAATGAGGATCTGTACTGAGTCTCTCTGTTGGTAGACTGGCCATCCTTGGGTTCTGGAACATGCCACGAAGTTTGCGACAGGTACCGCAGTTGAAGATGAGCTTGCTCACACACCTCTTCGCTCCAACTATCAATAGTCCGGCAGCTCGTAGATTCCCTTCGGTAAACAATCGGCCCTGGTGTTTCACTTAAATGTGGTGATGTCGCATGAGCAGGGTCGTGACGTGGTGATGTCCGGGAATTATGACGGGATGTTTTTCCACAAATTCCATTTTGGCTTCTTGAAGACGACCTCCTATTCTTTGGGTAGGTATATGGAGTGGAACCTGAAGCTGCAAAGGGGTGTTTATATAGGTCAATGTGATGTTTAGATACAGTGTGCGCTGAGACAGTATATCGTATCAAAATATATTTATTTAATTATTTAGAACATCCAATTCACATGATTTCTCAAAATACCTTAAAAAGTAAAAGAATAAGGTTGGTTTAAAAATGAAAAAATGGAAAAATAGATAAAAAGGATAAAATGAAAAAAATGATAACAAGTGGTCAAAAATTGTAGAAAGTTCAATTATATATAGTCTTGTGGATATAGTTCATATATACTAACCAAGTGCCAGCTATGAGGAGTGGGGTGGGTACCGTTCTCTAGGTGTTTAACCTAGGTATTTCCCCTGTGATCCACTTTGTTTTGTGGGGAGCCTTAAAGTGTGTAAAGGAAGTTATTTACCTGGTTGGTTTGCCGTCTCCTCAGCGTCTCTTTCTCCCCCTGTGGTTTAGCGTGCTGGGGCGGTGTTGTTTGTCCCGACCTGCAGTGAGTACTGTGAGCTGTGGCTTGCTTCCGGGTGGTGGATCACGTGTCTGCTGGGGGGTCACGTGGCGTCCCACGTGACCGGAGTGCGGCCAGAGTTTGAATCTTCTTAGCGCGCTATTAATGGATACCGCTTCTGCTCTAGTCCATACGGTATGTTGCGGTTTCTCGTAGGGATAATGCTTTAGGCCAAAATTGCTCCCCCAGTTATAGACACGCTACAGTGTCTGGGTTTGGAGCATTTTCACCCGTTTAGGCCACTTTTTTCAGTGAGTTTTTGTCTTTATGTGTATGGAATGTGCCACTTTATTTTGTTGGTAACATTCTTTTGCACCTGGTAGCTTCTGTGTCACATGGTCTTTTGTGGGTGCAGCTCACAGCTTTATCCTACCTCACAGTGCATTGGTGATACCACTATGGAGGCATGTGAGAGTCTGGCTGTGAGCTGGTTTCTAGCACTGTTCAGACCATGTTTATACACCACGGGCAGTTGAGTGGTAGGACCCCATGCATGCTGAGACACCGTGACGTGGTGCATAGACAATGCACTTACTTAAAGTCATGCGCTTTGCTTCAGGATTTTTAGACCACACACTTGCGAACACCTCCTATGTTACTTCCACCCAGGCGGCATCCTTTTTGTATCGGTCATGATAGTCCCCCAACCTGGTGTCCCAAATGCAGGTCCTGGACCATCACTATCATCTTCTCCACATCCATAGGCTTGCTAGGTTGCCTTGGCATCTTGTCTGTGGCTCAGCAAGGGCAGCAATATCTCCAATATAAAGCAGCTCCGCAATAGTAGTAGCTTCAAGACACAGAAAATGCTAATTTCCTGTGGAACCTACCTATAACTGTTGCTAAGTAACATGCGTTAAAAACGGAAACGCAACGCGTTGCATCCGGATGCAATGCGTTATTCACGCAGCCCCATTAATTTCTATGGAGCAGAAGTAATGCGTGAAAAACAACGCTCATGTACACAGACCTATTGAAATGAGTGGGTCAGGATTCAGTGCGGTTGCGATGCGTTCATGTCACACATTGCACCCACGCGGAAAACCCGCTCGTATGAAAGGGACCTTCTCTGTCAGTGCTAAAGGAAAGTTCACAGAGCTCTAATCCCAATTCACAGAGGGAGAGCAGAGCAACATACCAGCCTGCCTGGGACAGCAAGTCTCTTTGTGCCAGAAATTTCTTCAGAATGATTGGAACATTGATGTTCTCTGCAGGCTCCCAAGACCTCTCCTCAGGACCAAAACTCTTTTAACCCACAAGATAAAAGGTCTTGCACTTGACCTTCTTCATATTCAAACTATTACTGACTTTAAATTTATCTTCAGCAACAACAGGAACAGGATCAGCGACAGAAGACTTAAAGTAGCAGTTTAATACCAGGAGTCTGAGAAGAGTTACATGAAAGGAATCGGGAATGTGGAGAGAGGGCAGCAGACAGAGCTTGTAACAGACAGGGTTGACTTGAGATATAATCTTGAAAGGTCCCAAAAATTGAGGAGCAAAGTTGTAAGATGGCATCTTGAGGCAAATATTTTTTGACAACAAGCTTATCTTATCACCAGGCAAAAATTGTGGGGGATCGCTTCTTCTCTTCTCTGCCTTTTTCTTCATGGATATCGAGGACTGAGAAAGAGAAACCTTGGTCTCCTGCCAGATCTGGAAAAAGTCCCTGACTGCGGCATCCACAGCTGGCACATCAGTGGACAGCTGATAAGGTTCAGGCACCCGAGGATGTTGACCATAAACAAAAAAGAAAGGAGACTTGTCAGTAGATTCACTGGAGTGATTGTTATGGCAGAATTCAGCCCATGGGGGCAGAGATACCCAGTTGTCTTGCTTGGCTGAAAAAAATAAATGTAGATAGTTCTCCCGAACCTGGTTAATTCATTCTACCTGACCGTTAGTCTGTGGATGATATGCAGAGGGACCTCCAGAATTTAGAAGTAAATTGTACTCCTCTGTCAGAAGCAATGGGGGAGATCAAACTGGTGTAAATTAGAACTTGATTAATTGCCCATAGCAACCAATCAGATTCCAGCTTTTATCTTCCAAAGGAGCTGTGAAAAATAAAAGGTGGAATCTGGTTGCTATGGGCAACTTAGCCAGTTCTACTTTACACCAGTTTAATAAATCTCCCCCAATATGTTTAGAAAGGCCATGCCATAAATAAGTGGGCCAGTTATACAGCAGAAGGGTAATCCAGGTAAAGGGACAAACAGTGCCATTTTAGAGAAGTGATCAATCACTACCCAGGGTACAGTGTAGCCAGATGCTGATTGGCTGTCTGCACAGCATTATGGGTGATCTTGCGTTGCCGAGCTTTTTACTTTCACTTTGTAAAACGTGTAGCCAGGGGCAGATTGGCCATAGACCTTACAGGGAAATTGTCCTGTGGGCCAATGCCCAGGGGGCCGTCTGAGCCCCTATCACTGCCGCTAGCTGGGTACTTAATGAGCTCTCAGTGGTAATTAACGCTTTGAGAATCATGTACCCGGCCAGAGACTAGCCCTCCAGAATGCAACTATGTCTCACATCGTACCTTCTCCATATCTTAATCAGAGTCAAGTGGAGGCAGAGCGAATATAAACGCTATTGATGGCCAACTCAGAGGGGCAGCTTTTGGGTTAGTACATTGAAAAACACTGAAGAAAAGAGAAATTTAGCAGCTCTCACCTGCCCCTTCTTCAGCTGTGAGCACGGATGACCCGTGTCAGGTACGGGCAGCAATGCAAAAAGAGGTTGAAAGAAATCCAGCTCCACTTAGATAAAGGAATGTGCGTTTATTCAGCTTGCGGTAAAAACTCATCCATGAATTACAAAAATTAGCAGTCTTGTCTACGCGTTTCAGGCTACCAGAGACAATTCCAGCCCTTCCTCATGACACGAGGAAGGGCTGGAATTGTCTCTGGTAGCCCGAAACGCGTAGACAAGACTGCTAATTTTTGTAATTCATGGATGAGTTTTTACCGCAAGCTGAATAAACGCACATTCCTTTATCTAAGTGGAGCTGGATTTCTTTCAACCTCTTTTTGCATTGAATAACACTGTGGTATATTGTATTTTACTTTTTGGTAGTGCTGACCCCTCTACTTTTGTTGCCCCCCCCTCCTGTCAATTTAGGCCACTTTTAAGTCATTTTTACAGGGCCACTTTAGGTCTCCAATCCGCCCCAGCGTGTAGCCACCATTTTAGGGGGGGGGAATGATTCATCACTCTAAAGCGCCAAGAAATTCGAATTCATTGCAAAACAAATTTTCCCTAAGCTTCAGATCGAATTCCACTCTGGATGCTTCGATCCACTCAACACTAGCTCTAATCTCAATTCACATGTGAGAGCAGAGCGACGTCCGTGCCTGCCCAGGACATCAAGACCACGTCAGGCACGGGCCGCCAGCATGACAACATGCATTAGGAAATACAGTATGTAGACTTATAGGGTAATGTAACAAATGAGTTATTGTGACTACTATTATAATTCTCATAGTAATTGTAATATCACTTTAGCAGTTATAGTTACAGTAGTTAATATACAGTACCTTAAAAAAGTTTTCATGCCCCTTGAACTTTTTCAAATTTGTTCACGTTACACCCACAAACTTAAATGCATTTTATTGGGATTTTATGTGATAAACCAACACAAAATATCAAGTACGGCATGTGTGAAGTAAAAATAAAATGATACAAGGTTTTCAAAATCGGGAAAATGTGGTGTGCATTTGTATTTATCCAGAAACCGGATAAATCAACCCGGCAACAGGATGTTTGGTGCCCCCTTCAGGAGCGAAAGGTGATGTGCCCTGTGCAGCCGTACAGGTTGCAAACCCCTAACGCCAGCCCTGAGTGTCAACAGAGTATCAAACGTGATGATTTTATTTTATAGGGGATGTTCTTGAATGAATGAATAGAATAAAGAGCTACTACTTACCTATCAATTTGACAAGAAAATATTTCTGTAGGAAATGACAGCTGCAGTTTATCTTTTAATGTATTCTGCCCCTTTTTTTCATCTGGGTAAATATTTCTCCTGAAACTTTTAGGTCATTGACTATAAGAGAAAGAATACACTACAGAGGAACTGAGCAATTTGTCAAAAACAAGCTTGGAATGAAGGTCCACCAGGAATTTTGGCAGCTCCTAGAGCTCAATAAGTCTGTGGTTGGCTCAGATTTATTATAGATTTGCCAAAGTCTCAATAACCTTACAGGAGAGGTTGCTACGTTGGGCAAGTGTGACAAATCGCTCAGGTTAGGGAGTTCTGACATAAACCATCTCCCCATCTGGCCATAAAAACAGCAACTATTCTTGTAAAGAAGAATAAGAAAGCTGTTGCCAGTACATCATTATCCAGAATATACAAATGTATCAATGTTCTTTATCACTTCCATTGCTCTTATAGAAATAGTTCTTAGAAAATAACATCTACACATAATTCATTGGGCGCAATTAGAGATAAGCGAATCGAAGTTGACAAAGTGAAATTCGATCCGAATTTTAGGAAAAAGTTTATTCGCACCAAATCCGAATTTACTCACGCTTTCTGGTAACAAATCATTTTTTTCCCCCCTAAAATGACTGCTGCATGTGTGAGGACATGGAGCAAGGAACTCTGGGGATTACCCATAATGCCATGCATGCAGCCAATCAGCAGCCAGCCAGCTGTGACTCACAGCCCTATAAATAGCCTCAGAAGAGGTGTCTAATAATCCTTTGGGGGTCTCCTTATGGTAGTAGGCTCTGAATAGATCAAGTACTTCAGCTCTGGGCTGAGATATAGCTGGGACAATGAGGATAACAGGCTGCATCCACTTCTAGACTGTGCTCAACTGTCACAGGAAGTTATCAGGAAGTCAACTCTGCAACCTGATCTGGTCTAGACTCTCCTGGCTAGGCCTGAGCCAAGATATATATATGGGAGGTGTTATCTCCCCCTAGTGGTGAGCTAAGTGTAAATGCATGCTAATACACCTGTAAGGCCTTGTTCACATCAGCGTTCAGCCTTTCCGTTCTCCTGCTCCGTTATAGGAGCAGGAGAACGGAAAGGAGGGATTCGGCACATAACTGAGCCGAGCGGAGCCTACAGACCTCATAGACTATAATGGGGTCCGTTTTGTCTCCGCTCCAAAATCATCTTCTGAGCGGAACCCTAACGGACCCCATTATAGTCTATGGGGGTCTATGAGGTCCATAGGCTCCGCTCGGCTCAGTTATGTGCCGAATCCGTCCTTTCCGTTCTCCTGCTCCTATTACAGAGCAGGAGAACGGAAAGGCTGAACGCTGATGTGAACATAGCCTTAGCAGGGATGATGCATAAGGACATATTGCAGCTTAACAACAGTCTATATAAAAGGCATTATAAAGTACAATACAACAATTTTGCAGTACCCACGAGGGTAGTGGGATGCTGTGTATATATATATATATATATATATATCTATACATATATACATATATACACACATACATACATACATACATACATACACTGCTCAAAAAAATAAAGGGAACACAAAAATAACACATCCTAGATCGGAATTAATTAAATATTCTTCTGAAATACTTTGTTCTTTACATAGTTGAATGTGCTGACAACAAAATCACACAAAAATAAAAAAATGGAAATCTAATTTTTCAACCCATGGAGGTCTGGATTTGGAGTCACACTCAAAATTAAAGTGGGAAAACACACTACAGGCTGATCCAACTTTGATCAAGTCAAAATGAGGCTCAGTAGTGTGTGTGGCCTCCACGTGCCTGTATGACCTCCCTACAATGCTAGTGCATGCTCCTGATGAGGTGGCGGACGGTCTCCTGAGGGATCTCCTCCCAGACCTGGACTAAAGCATCTGCCAACTCCTGGACAGTCTGTGGTGCAACGTGACGTTGGTGGATAGAGCAAGACATGATATCCCAGATGTGCTCAATTGGATTCAGGTCTGGGGAACGGGTGGGACAGTCCATAGCATTAATGCCTTCGTCTTGCAGGAACTGCTGACACACTCCAGCCACATGAGGTCTAGCATTGTCTTGCATTAGGAGGAACCCAGGGCCAACCGCACCAGCATATGGTCTCACAAGGGGTCTGAGGATCTCATCTCGGTACCTAATGGCAGTCAGGCTACCTCTGGCGAGCACATGGAGGGCTGTGCGGCCATCCAAAGAAATGCCACCCCACACCATTACTGACCCAATGCCAAACCGGTCAAGCTGGAGGATGTTGCAGGCAGCAGAACATTCTCCACAGCGTCTCAAGACTCTGTCACGTCTGTCACATGTGCTCAGTGTGAACCTGCTTTCATCTGTGAAGAGCACAGGGCGCCAGTGGCGAATCTGCCAATCTTGGTGTTCTCTGGCAAATGCCAAACGTCCTGCACGGTGTTGGGCTGTAAGCACAACCCCCACCTGTGGACGTCGGGCCCTCATATCACCCTCATGGAGTCTGTTTCTGACCGTTTGAGCAGACACATGCACATTTGTGGCCTGCTGGAGGTCATTTTGCAGGGCTCTGGCAGTGCTCCTCCTGTTCCTCCTTGCACAAAGGCGGAGGTAGCGGTCCTGCTGCTGGGTTGTTGCCCTCCTACGGCCTCCTCCACGTCTCCTGATGTACTGGCCTGTCTCTTGGTAGCGCCTCCATGCTCTGGACACTACGCTGACAGACACAGCAAACCTTCTTGCCACAGCTCGCATTGATATGCCATCCTGGATAAGCTGCACTACCTGAGCCACTTGTGTGTGTTGTAGACTCCGTCTCATGCTACCACTAGAGTGAAAGCACCGCCAGCATTCAAAAGTGACCAAAACATCAGCCAGGAAGCATAGGAACTGAGAAGTGGTCTGTGGTCACCACCTGCAGAACAACTCCTTTATTGGCGGTGTCTTGCTAATTGCCTATAATTTCCACCTGTTGTCTATCCCATTTGCACAACAGCATGTGAAATTGATTGTCACTCAGTGTTGCTTCCTAAGTGGACAGTTTGATTTCACAGAAGTGTGATTGACTTGGAGTTACATTGTGTTGTTTAAGTGTTCCCTTTATTTTTTTTGAGCAGTGTATATATCTCATAT
The DNA here is from genome assembly GCF_905171765.1 of Bufo bufo. NCBI lineage: Eukaryota > Metazoa > Chordata > Amphibia > Anura > Bufonidae > Bufo > Bufo bufo. The sequence continues at coordinate 130,482,390 of NC_053389.1, forward strand.
ATAAAAATGAGTTTGTCTGTCTGGACGTTCTTTATATGCGACCAAACGACTGGACCGATCTTCACCAAATTTGGCACACAGGTACATCAGGTGTCCGGGGAGGTTTTAGACCGGGTCTCAGCTCTCTAGGACGTACCGTTCCTGAGATATTCCCAAAAAATGAGCCCCCCCCCTCCAAATACAAGCCTGCAATTCATTCTCTTCAAATCCCAACTGCCATAAACACAGTTTTACTCCAGGTTTCCATAACAACCCAGCCATATTTCTTTACTGCTTAAAGGGGCGGTCACAGTGAAAGTCACATTTAAAGGGGCGGTCACTGTGAAAGGGTTTCTACCACCAGAAATACTGTTATGTAGCTGACTGACAGCTATTCGCTAATGTCAGCACTACATAACAGTATGTTTCTAACATTAGTCCCTGCAGCCGTTTTTGTTAAAAAAAAGCACTTTTATTATATGCTAATGAGCCTCTAGGTGCTATGTGGGCGTAAAATCCGCACCTAGAGGCTCCGTCCACTCATGCTTTATCCCACCCAGGTCCAGTGTTCTGCCCGCCCAGCTCCTCTTGATTGATGCCACTGTTCCCTGCATCGTTGGCGAAATCCCACGCCTGCGCCGTTCACTTCTGTCTTCGGCGCAGGCGCAGTGAGTGAAGGCCGCTCTCCTGATGCCGGCTTCCTCACTGTGACGTAGTCGGCGCAGGCGCAGTGAGGAATCCGGCACCAGGATCGCATCATTCACTCAATGCGCCGAAGACAGAAGTGAATGGCGCAGGCACGGGATTTGGCCAACAATGCAGGGAACAGTGGCATTAATCAAGAGGAGCTGGGCGGGGAGAACACTGGACCTGGGCAGGATAAAGCGTGAGTGGACGGAGCCTCTAGGTGCTGATTTTACGCCCACATAGCACCTAGAGGCTCATTAGCATATAATAAATGTTTTTTTTTTAACCAAACGGCTGCAGGGACTAATGTTAGAAACATACTGTTATGTAGTGCTGACAATAGCAAATCGCTAATGTCAGTCAGATACATAAAAGTATTTCTGGTGGTAGAAACCCTTTAAGTCACAGTTAAGGGGGCAGTCACTGTGAAAGTCACAGTTAACCCCTTAAGGACTCAGGGCGTACCGGTACGTCCTAACTTTAAATCGTTATTCCGGCGCCGCGGGGGTTAATCGGAACGGGATGCCGGCTGAAATCATTCAGCCAGCATCCTGTCATGACGCCAGGGGGGAAACCGCAGCTCAATTCAGACCTGCGGTTTGCTGCGCTTTATGCAGTTTCTGATCAGAAACTTTAGTGTCCCTAAAATAAAGATTTTTCACACACACCCCCCCCCCCCTGCACGATTTTTTGCCGGCGGGTGTTGCAGGGGGGGAGGAGTTGTGGGCGGTGGGGGCGGTGCGGGAGGCGGGATCGCGATCCCCCGCCCGCCTCCTCTTGAAAATTTGTTGGCGTCTAGTGGGTATACCAGGATGTCAGCACATTGCTGACACCCTGGTATAAACGGCTGACATCTGTGCAGATGTCAGCCGTTTAACCCTTTCCATACCGCAGTCCGTACGGACCGCTGTATGGAAAAAGTTAACAGTAAGAGGGAGCTCCCTCCCTCTCCCATCGGGGGGCTGCTGTGCCTTTGCAGCCCCCCGATGGAGAGGGAGAGAGCCCCCAGACAGCCCCCCGCCAGCCCCGTCCTTACCCTTCCCTGTCTGCGAAGTTCTGACCAGTACTGAGCAGACGGGGAAGGTTCCCATGGCAACAGGACGCCGTCTCAGGCATCCTGCTGTCCATGGTGCTGAACAGATCTGTGCTAAAGGCAGAGATCTGTTCAGACAAAGTGTAAGTAAAATACAGTACAGTACACTATATATTGTACTGTACTACTGTATTATACAGACATCAGACCCACTGGATCTTCAAGAACCAAGTGGATCTGGGTCAAAAAAAGAAAGTAAAAAAAAGGGTAAAAATCAAAAAACACATTTATCACTGATTAAAAATGAAAAATAATAAAATTCCCTACACATGTTTGGTATTGCCGCGTCCATAACGACCTGATCTATAAAACTATAATGTTACTTTCCCTGCACGGTGAACGCCATAAAAATAAAAAAATAAAAACTATTAGGAAATTGAAATTTTGCCCACTTTACTTCCCAAAAAAGGTAATAAAAGTGATCAAAAAAGTCGCATGTACGCCAAAATAGTACCAATCAAACCGTCATCTCATCCCGCAAAAATCATACCCTACCCAAGATAATCGCCCAAAAACTGAAAAAACTATGGCTCATGATTTTTTTGGTTTCAAAAATGAAATCATTGTGTAAAACTTAAATAAAAAAATAAAAAAAAAGTATACATATTAGGTATTGCCGCATCCGTATTGACTGGCTCTATAAAAAATATCACATGACCTAACCCCTCAGGTGACCACCGTAAAAAAATAAAAACGGTGTAAAAAAAGCAATTTTTTGTCATCTTACGTCACAAAAAGTGTAATAGCAAGCGATCAAAAAGTCATATGCACCCCAAAATAGTGCCAATCAAACCGTCATCTCATCCCTCAAAAAATGAGACCCTACTTAAGATAATCGCCCAAAAACTGAAAAAACTATGGCTCTTAGACTATGGAGACACTAAAACATTTTTTTTGTTTTAAAAATGAAATCATTGTGTAAAACTTACATAAATAAAAAAAAATTGTATACATATTAGGTATCGCCGCGTCCGTGACAACCTGCTCTATAAAATTACCACATGATCTAACCTGTCAGATGAATGTTGTAAATAACAAAAAAAAACGTGCCAAAAAATCTATTTCTTGTTACCTTGCCGCACAAAAAAGTGTAATATAGAGCAACCAAAAATCATATGTACCCTAAACTAGTACCAACAAAACTGCCATCCTATCCTGTCGTTTCTAAAATGGGGTCACTTTTATGGAGTGTCTACTCTAGGGGTGCATCAGGGGGGCTTCAAATGGGACATGATGTAAAAAAAAACAGTCCAGCAAAATCTGCCTTTGAAAAACCGTATGGCATTCCTTTCCTTCTGCGCCCTGCCGTGTGCCCGTACAGCGGTTTACGACCACATATGGGGTGTTTCTGTAAACTACAGAATCAGGGCCATAAATAATGTATGCTGTTAACCCTTGCTTTGTAACTGGAAAAAAAAATATTAAAATGGAAAATCTGCCAAAAAAGTGAAATTTGGAAATTGTATCTCTATTTGATTAAATCTTGTGCAACACCTAAAGGGTTAACAAAGTTTTTAAAATCAGTTTTGAATACCTTGAGGGGTGTAGTTTCTTAGATGGGGGTCACTTTTATGGAGTTTCTACTCTAGGGGTGCATCAGCGGGGCTTCAAATGGGGCATGGTGTAAAAAACCAGTCCAGCAAAATCTGGCTTCCAAAAACCATATGGCGCACCTCTCCCTCTACGCCCTACTGTGTGCCCGTACAGTAGTTTACGGCCACATATGGGGTGTTTCTGTAAACAGCAGAGTCAGGGCAATAAAGATACAGTCTTGTTTGGCTGTTAACCCTTGCTTTGTTAGTGGAAAAAATGGGTTAAAATGGAAAATTAGGCAAAAAAATGAAATTCTCAAATTTCATCCCCATTTGCCAATAACTCTTGTGCAACACCTAAAGGGTTAACAAAGTTTGTAAAATCAGTTTTGAATACCTTGAAGGGTGTAGTTTATAGAATGGGGTCATTTTTTGGTGGTTTCTATTATGTAAGCCTCGCAAAGTGACTTCAGACCTGTAGTGGTCCCTATAAATTGGGTTTTTGTAAATTTCTGAAAAATTTCAAGATTTGCTTCTAAACTTCTAAGCCTTGTAACATCCCCAAAAAATAAAATATCATTACCAAAATGCTACAAACATGAATTAGACATATGGGGAATGTAAAGTCATCACAATTTTTGGGGGTATTACTATGTATTACAGAAGTAAAGAAACTGAAACTTTGAAATTTGCTAATTTTGAAAAATTTTTGGTAAATATGGTATTTTTTATGCAAAAAAATTAACTTTTTTGACCCAATTTTAGCAGTGTCATGAAGTACAATATGTGACGAAAAAACTATCTCAGAACGTCCTGGGTAAGTAAAAGCGTTTTAAAGTTATAAGCACTTAAAGTGACACTGGTCAGATTTGCAAAAAATGGCCAAGTCCTTAAGGGGAAATAGGGCTGAGTCCTTAAGGGGTTAAAGGGGCGGTCACAGTGAAAGTCACAGTTAAAGGGGCGGGCACTGTAGAGGTCACTGTTAACGGGGAAACTGTTGATTTTTTTTTTATGACACATGGAAACATAAAATGAAATAGATGAAATATACCCGTGCGAAGCCGGGTCCTTCTGCTAGTCTCTTATATATATAAAAATGAGTTTCTGTCTGTCTAGATGTCTGTCTGTCTGGACGTTCTTTATGCGCGACCAAACGACTGGACTAATCTTCACCAAATTTGGCATACAGGTATATCAGGTGTACGGGAAGGTTTTAGACCATGTCTCAGCTCTTTAGTACATACTGTTCCTGAGATATTCCCAAAAAATGACCCATATCAGCCAATACAAGCCTGCAAGTCTTTCTCTTCAAATCCCAACTGCCATAAACACAGTTTTACTCCAGGTTTCTATAACAACCAGCCATTTTTCTTTACTGCTTACAGGGGCGGGTACTGTGGAGGTCACTGTTATTAAAGGGGTGGGCACTATGAAGGTCACTGTTATTAAGTGGGCGGTCACTGTGAAAGTCACTGTTAACCATCTCAGCCTCCCTAGCTTAAACACCCTTAATGACCAGACCACTTTTTACAATTCTGCACTACACTACTTTCACGGTTTATTGCTCGGTCATGCAACTTACCACCCAAATTAATTTTACCTCCTTTTCTTCTCACTAATAGAGCTTTCATTTGGTGGTATTTAATTGCTGCTGACAATTTTACCTTTTTTTGTTATTAATCGAAATTTACTGAATTTTTTTCAAAAAAATGACATTTTTCACTTTCCGTTGTAATTTTTATTTTTTTTAACTACTTTTCTATATAAATTTTTCTCAAAAATTTATTGTTCTACATGTCTTTGATAAAAAAAAATGTTTGGGTAAAAAAAAATAATGGTTTGGGTAAAAGTTATATCGTTTACAAACTATGGTACAAAAATGTGAATTTCCGCTTTTTGAAGCAGCTCTGACTTTCTGAGCACCTGTCATGTTTCCTGAGGTTCTACATGCCCAGACAGTAGAAACACCCCACAAATGACCGCATTTTGGAAAGTAGACACCCTAAGGTATTCGCTGATGGGCATAGTGAGTTCATAGAACTTTTTATTTTTTGTCACAAGTTAGCGGAAAATGATGATTTTTTTTCTTTTCCTTACAAAGTCTCATATTCCACTAACTTGTGACAAAAAATAAAAACTTCCATGAACTAACTATGCCCATCACGAAATACCTTGGGGTGTCTTCTTTCCAAAATAGGGTCACTTGTGGGGTAGTTATACTGCCCTGGCATTTTAGGGGCCCTAATGCGTGAGAAGTAGTTTGAAATCAAAATGTGTAAAAAAAATGCCCTGTGAAATCCTAAAGGTGCTCTTTGGAATGTGGGCCCCTTTGCCCACTTAGGCTGCAAAAAAGTGTCACACATGTGGTATCGCCGTACTCAGGAGAAGTTGGCCAATGTGTTTTGGGGTGTCTTTACACAGGCCCATGCTGGGTGAGATAAATATCTGTCAAATTACAACTTTGTATAAAAAAAATGGGAAAAGTTGTCTTTTAGAGAGATATTTCTCTCACCCAGCATGGGTATGTGTAAAAAGACACGCCAAAACACATTGCCCAACTTCTCCCGAGTACGGCCATACCACATGTGTGACACGTTTTAGCAGCCTAGATGCGCAAAGGGGGCCAAATTCCTTTTAGGAGGGCATTTTTAGACATTTGAATCCCAGACTTCTCACGCTTTAGGGCACCTAAAATGCCAGGGAAGTATAACTACCCCACAAGTGACCCCATTTTGGAAAGAAGACACCCCAAGGTATTCAATGAGGGGCATGGCGAGTTCCTAGAAGATTTTTTTTTTTTGGCACAAGTTAGCGGAAATTGATTTTATTTTTTTTTTTTCTCACAATTCTCCCTTTCCGCTAACTTGGGACAAAAAGTTCATTCTTTCATGGACTCAATATGCCCCTCAGCGAATACCTTGGGGTGTCTTCTTTCCGAAATGGGGTCCAGTCTGAAGATTGGTCCAGTCTGTGGGGTCACAGAGGTATACTGCCCTGGCATTTTAGGAGCCCTAAAGTGTGAGAAGAAGTCTGGAATATAAATGTCTAAAAATTTTTACGCATTTGGATTCCGTGAGGGGTATGGTGAGTTCATGTGAGATTTAATTTTTTGTCACAAGTTAGTGTAATATGAGACTTTGTAAGAAAAAAAAAAATATATCAATTTCCAGGGGGGAATCCATGGATCCGTGGATCCGTAAAACACATACGGACATCTGAATGGAGCCTTACAGGGGGGTGATCAATGACAGGGGGGTGATCAGGGAGTCTATATGGGGTGATCAGGGGTTAATAAGTGACAGGGGGGGTGTAGTGTGGTGTGGTGCTTGGTGCTACTTATTACAGAGCTGCCTGTGGGATTTCTTGCCTTATAAATGGGGTTGGGACCATCAGTTGCATTGAGTAGAAGTCAGGTGTATACACAGCTGATAGTCCTACTGAATAGACTGTTAGAATTTGTATTATGGCAAGAAAAAAGCAGCTAAGTAAAGAAAAACGAGTGGCCATCATTACTTTAAGAAATGAAGGTCAGTCAGTCAGCCAAAAAAATTGGGAAAACTTTGAAAGTAAGGGCTATTTGACCATGAAGGAGAGTGATGGGGTGCTGCGCTAGATGACCTGGCCTCCACAGTCACCGGACCTGAACCCAATCGAGATGGTTTGGGGTGAGCTGGACCGCAGAGTGAAGGCAAAAGGGCCAACAAGTGCTAAGCATCTCTGGGAACTCCTTCAAGACTGTTGGAAGACCATTTCAGGGGACTACCTCTTGAAGCTCATCAAGAGAATGCCAAGAGTGTGCAAAGCAGTAATCAAAGCAAAAGGTGGCTACTTTGAAGAACCTAGAATATGACATATTTTCAGTTGTTTCACACTTGTTTGTTATGTATATAATTCCACATGTGTTAATTCATAGTTTTGATGACTTCATAGTCATGAAAATAAAGAAAACTCTTTGAATGAGAAGGTGTGTCCAAACTTTTGGTCTGTACTGTATATATAAAGAAGGACGTATATATTGTTGGGGAATAAGCTCGGGATCGCCTTTGCTGGGGTCAAAGGACACTTGTCTGTTTCACACAATTCCGACCAGCCACCAAGGTATAGGTTTTCAGCTGGCCTGGAGCCAGGTTTATTGAGCAGGTTGCATAAATAAAATAAAACAACAAAAAGAAAAGTCTTGCCTGTCTGGCACTTACTAAACATTAAAGGGTCCTATCTATCCGCTGGAGGGCTTCTCCCAGCCAGCTAACAAAACAAGGCTTCAGCAACCTAGTACTCACAGTTTGCTCACTCACACAGACATGCTTTCTGTGTCCCCAGGCAGAGAGAGAGTGGCTGACCTCCTGGCTCTGTTATATCCCCACCCTCAGTGCTGCTTCATTAATTACCTCACAGGTGAGTCTTTCAACTGCTACTTACATAGGAGAGGAATCTTGGGGAAATATACCTCCCTTCCACTACCAATCCAGCATTGGTATCACAATATGTATGTATGTATTGTGGGGTTTTGCTCTGGTAGATGGGGTAAGCGGACGCAGTACAGAGGCAAAATACAAGTTCTTAACTCCAAACGTCAGTGTTTATTTACACTTGCGGCAAATGCACAAAACAGCACGTAACTTTGCAGTCTTGGTGTTAATTCACACACAATGGAAAGTTCATATAACACAAGTAGTGATGAGCGGCAGGGGCAATATTCGAAATCGCGATGTTTCGCTAATATTTGGTAGAATATTCGTCATATATTCGAGAATTCAAGATTATTTTGTTGATAGCGAAAAATTGGCATTGTAATATACTTGTAATGCGCTCGAAATACAGACGTGGGTCACTATAGCTAAATTTTTCCTGAGACTGGAGAAAATGTTTGGCACGGCAGAACATTACAATAGCTTTATATGCAGATAGAGTGCTCAATTATATTTGCAATTGCGAAATCGGCTCCATTGATGCAAATATTTTTGCGCAATACGTGCAATTTTACATTTTAACAGGTCTGACTACTTATTAGTGATTGGTGCACTAAGTATTGTCGTGAACTTGTGACATCACAGCACTATGTATGTATGCATGTATGTAGGATAGATACATACAGCACTATGTATGTAGCATATATGTATGGACCGCAGATCAGCTACACTATATCACTATCTAACCTACACTGACTATCTCCCACTAACTATCTGTATTATATACACTCACCTAAAGAATTATTAGGAACACCTGTTCTATTTCTCATTAATGCAATTATCTAGTCAACCAATCACATGGCAGTTGATTCAATGCATTTAGGGGGGTGGTCCTGGTCAAGACAATCTCCTGAACTCCAAACTGAATGTCAGAATGGGAAAGAAAGGTGATTTAAGCAATTTTGAGTGTGGCATGGTTGTTGGTGCCAGACGGGCCGGTCTGAGTATTTCACAATCTGCTCAGTTACTGGGATTTTCATGCACAACCATTTCTAGGGTTTACAAAGAATGGTGTGAAAAGGGAAAAACATCCAGTATGCGGCAGTCCTGTGGGCGAAAATGCCTTGTGGATGCTAGAGGTCAGAGGAGAATGGGCCGACTGATTCAAGCTGATAGAAGAGCAACGTTGACTGAAATAACCACTCATTACAACCAAGCTATGCAGCAAAGCATTTGTGAAGCCACAACACGCACAACCGTGAGGCGGATGGGCTACAACAGCAGAAGACCCCACCAGGTACCACTCATCTCCACTACAAATAGGAAAAAGAGGCTACAATTTGCACGAGCTCACCAAAATTGGACTGTTGAAGACTGGAAAAATGTTGCCTGGTCTGATGAGTCTCGATTTCTGTTGAGATATTCAAATGGTAGAGTCCGAATTTGACGTAAACAGAATGAGAACATGTATCCATCATGCCTTGTTACCACTGTGCAGGCTGGTGGTGGTGGTGTAATGGTGTGGGGTATGTTTTCTGGGCACACTTTAGGCCCCTTAGTGCCAATTGGGCATCGTTTAAATGCCACGGGCTACCTGAGCATTGTTTCTGACCATGTCCATCCCTTCATGACCACCATGTACCCATCCTCTGATGGCTACTTCCAGCAGGATAATGCACCATGTCGCAAAGCTCGAATCATTTCAAATTGGTTTCTTGAACATGACAATGAGTTCACTGTACTAAAATGGCCCCAAGAGTCACCAGATCTCAACGCAATAGAGCATCTTTGGGATGTGGTGGAACGGGAGCTTCGTGTCCTGGATGTGCATCCCTCAAATCTCCATCAACTGCAAGAAGCTATCCTATCAATATGGGCCAACATTTCTAAAGAATGCTATCAGCACCTTGTTGAATCAATGTCACGTAGAATTCAGGCATTTCTGAAGGCAAAAGGGGGTCCAACACCGTATTAGTATGGTGTTCCTAATAATTCTTTAGGTGAGTGTATATAAGCTAACTATCTAATATAATGACACAAGAAAGCAGAGAGCACAGCAATAACACTGCTGTCTCTCTCAGATCTGCAAAATACTGCATACAAGGGCTGCTGGGGAGGTTTTTATATAGTAAGGGGTAGGCAACTTTCCTATTGGTTGCTAGGGATGTTGTTAGGCTCAGGCAAAGACATTGCAGCCTTTTCATTGGCCCACAAGAAAGAAGGGAAGTCACTGTTGAAAAACAAATCTAGAATGTTCAAAATTCTGAATATATATCACTGTATTATAAATATTTGCGAATTCTCGTAGTGCCAATATTCGCGAATAATATTCGCTATTCGAATATTCAAGCCCAACACTAAACACAAGTCATCTTGCTGGCAGTTCTGGCTCCAGTTGTCCACAGCAGGCTTTAGAGGGCCTGTTTCCCCAGCGTGCGGCTCTCAGCCCTCTAGCACGGCACTAAGCTTTAGATCCCAAAAACAGTGACATCTCTGCTGAGCCCAGCTGCCTATTTAAGGACAGCCAGGTGCTGCCAAAACCCGGACCGTCACTTAAACTCCGGTCCGGTATTTGACCTCACCTGGCTGGAAACCAGCCCAGCCGCACATGCTGGGAGGAAAATACCTGCCTTGCCAGACACAACACCTCACTGTGTCACAATCTGTATGCGTGTATGTATGTGTGTATGTTCCGCAATCACTCAAAAACGCAACCATCAATTTCAATGAAACTTGGTATGCACATCCCTTGCTACCTAGAAAGAAATCTTGTAGGGGTCACAGCTCTCTAGGACGTAAAGTTCCTGAGATATTCCCCAAAAATGACCTGCATTAGTCAATACAAGCCTGCAAGTCTTTCTCTTCATATCCCGACTGCCATACACACGATCACATGTACCTTATCAGCCAATAGAAGCTCACAGGCCCTTAGTCTCCACATACACACAGCTTTACTCCAGGTTTCCATAACAACCCAGCCATTTTTATTTACTGCTGTAGGTCTTTAGGCTAGGGCTGCACGACACAAAGGGCACAACACTGCTACATGCATACAGTGCGACACCATAGCCTATCATTATAAAAATTGTTGCGTGGCAATGGTACGACAAAGTGTCGTACTGTTAAAGGGGTGGGCACTATGGAGGTTACTGTTAGAAGGGCGGGCACTGTGGAGGTCACTGTTAAAGGGGCGGGCACTGTGGAGGTCACTGTTAAAGGGGCGTTCACTGTGGAGGTAACTGTTAAGGGGGAAGGCCGCTGTGGAGGTTATGGGGGAAACTGTTGATATCTTTTTACGACACACGGAAACATAAAATGAAATAGATGAAATATACCCGTGCGAAGCCGGGTCCTTCTGCTAGTATATATATATGATCTGTGGATAACATCCGTGGATGGAACAGTTAAGGGGTGGGGGGGTCTGTGGATGGCACTGTTATGGGCTGGGGGGTCTGTGGATGACACTGTTATGGGGTGGGGGGTCTATGGATAGCACATATATAGCAGTGCCAGCCACAGATCCCCCCTGTAACAGTGCCATCCACAGATCCCCCCTGTAACAGTGCCATCCACAGATCCCCCCTGTAACAGTGCCAGCCACAGATCCCCCTGTAACAGTGTCCGTCATCCACAGATCCCCCCATAACAGTGTCCGTCATCCACAGATCCCCCCTGTAACAGTGTCCGTCATCCACAGATCCCCCCTGTAACAGTGTCCGTCATCCACAGATCCCCCCATAACAGTGTCCGTCATCCACAGATCCCCCCTGTAACAGTGTCCGTCATCCACAGATCCCCCCTGTAACAGTGTCCGTCATCCACAGATCCCCCCATAACAGTGTCCGTCATCCACAGATCCCCCCATAACAGTGTCCGTCATCCACAGATCCCCCCATAACAGTGTCCGTCATCCACAGATCCCCAATAACAGTGTCCGTCATCCACAGATCCCCAGTAATAGTACCATCCACAGACCACCATTAGTTCCAAACCCACCAAAAGCACACCTTTCGGTTAAATTTTTTTTTATTTTCTTATTTTCCTCCCCAAAAACCTAGGTGCGTCTTATGGGCCGGTGCGTCTTATAGGGTGAAAAATACGGTAAGTGGAAAAAAGAAAAATATATTTGCCATTCAGCAGTGCATTTATATGTTCTAAAACCTTTTGTAGAGTGCATAAGTGGAAAAAAGAAAAATATTTTTGCCGTTCAGCGGTGCAGTTATATGTTTTAAAGCCCTTTGTGTAGTGTATAAGTGGAAAAAAGAAAAATATATTTGCCGTTCAGCGGGGCAATTATATGTTCTAAAGCCCTATGTGGAGTGTATAAGTGGAAACAAAAAATAGCCTTTTTGCCATTTAGCGGTGCAGTTATATGTTCTAAAGCCCTTTTTGTCGTGTATTAGTGGCAAAAGAAAAATATATTTGCCATTCAGTGGTGCAGTTATATGTTCTAAAGCCCTTTTTAACGTGTATTAGTGGCAAAATAAAAATATATTTGCCGTTCAGCAGTGCAGTTAAATGTTTTAAAGCCCTTTTTGTTGTTTAATAGTGGCAAAAAGAAAAATATTTTTTCCATTCAGCAGAGTTATATGTTCTAAAGCCCTTTTTGTCGTGTATTAGTAGCAGAGGCCTAAATGTTTCTAACACAGGCAGAGATTGCAGCAGATTAAAGGGCCGTGGCAGCAGGGGTCACTTCGAGAGGCCTGAGCTCCCAGTGTCAGCTAGTGGTCATGTCGTGACCAGCTACCCAGCTGTTCTTGAATGGTTGACTCGATCTTCAACTTCGTCGCAAGTGACATCAGACACCCCCAGCCAAGAGTCTGTGGGTTCGTCAGACACAACCCTTAGTTGGCATGGCCCAGGGGCAGGCCTGTGCCCTCACCTGTCCTCAACCTGCCTCTGTCCTTTTCTGTTCCCTCCACCAGAGAAATATTGTATGCTGTGGGCTCAGCTCCACTATACAGTGAAGACGAGCTACTAGAAGACAGTCAGCAGCTACTGGCAAGCCAAGATGTGGAGGAGACATCCACCCCTTCCTCCACTAGGCAGGCAAGTAGAGATGAGGAGAGTAGTGTGGGAGCTGGTGTTGCGAACGGTCAGGCTCCTGACCCAGAGACGGTTGAGGATGATATCATTGACGTGCAGACAGTACTCGATGATAATGATGATGTAGCTGATCGCACTTAGGAGCCAGGTGACGAAGGGGCTTTAACATCGGGAGAAGAGGGTGGCAGCTTGCCTGTGAGGCAGCAGAGGAGCCAGCAAGTCGCTAGCGTGCCCGGTAGTCAGCAGAGTGGCAGCAGTGGGAGGTCGGTAGCCAAACACGGCCGAGGTAGACCACCCTCTTTGCAGGAGCCTACCTGCCCAGGAAGTAGCAGTGCACGAATTCACAGAGGCAGCGGCAGTAGCAGTCAGTCGGTGCGTACTGTTGGGGCTTAAATCACCTACTCGGTGGTGTGGCAGCTTTTTGTTAAGCCACAGGAGGAGGTGAACATGGCCATATGTAGAATCTGTGGGCAGAAGGTAAAGCGTGGCCAGGGTGCCAATGTTGGCACCACGGCCCTGCGTCAACATATGCAGCATCACGATAAAGTGGCCTGGGAGAACCGTGGCTCCAATATGGTGGTCCAACCTGCCGCAGCAACCGCTACATCACCAAGTGGCATGCAGCCGATTTCAGGAAGTCAAGGCTCCACCACCTCAGCCGAAGGAAGCTGTCTGTCCCTTCCATAATCTACCAGTCCTGATGCTCCTGCTCCTCATCCTCCTACTCTTCGTCACTCATTCCATCAGCAATCGATGACCGAAGCGATTGCCAACAGACAACAGTATGTGTACACTCATCCAACGGCGCAGAAGCTAAATGTGCTGGTGCTGCAGTCCCTCCCTTTCCAAGTGGCAGACTCTGCAATTTTCAGAGAACTGATGGCTTGTGCCAAGCCGAGGTGGAGAGTTCCAAGCCGTCATTTATTTGCCAGAAAGGCAGTACCAGCCCTGCACACACATGTAGAACAGAAGGTGGGCCAGTCCTTGAGCCAGTAGGTGCCTGCCAAAGTGCTTGGCAGTGCCTACGTGTGGAGCTAAAACTATGGTCAGGGACATTACGTGCCCTTTACGGCCCACTGGGTGAATGTGTTTCCTGCACAGCCACACCAGCAACTTGGCCAGGTGACGCCGCTTTCGCCTCCAGGTTCTCATGGCGTTGGTGCTGCGACAATGTCTGCCCCTGCCACCCATCCTCCACCATGTCCTCATCCTCCACTGCAGGGACAATTCAAAGTGCCCCTCCAGCATACCACATGTGCATGGCACAGCGATGTCACGCTGTTCTGAGTCACACAGGGGAGGAACTGCTCCGTGTCCTTCATCCAGAAATCGAATCCTGGCTTTCTTCTCAACAACTGAAAATCGGAACCATGGTGACCGACAACGTAAAGAACATGATGTTGGCGCTGCTTCAAAGAGGGCTGAGCCATGCGCCCTGCATGGCACACGTGTTCAATCTGGTTGTCAAGCGGTTCCTGAAGTCTTCCACCCATCTGCATGACATTCTAAAAATGGCCAGGAAACTTTGCATAAACTTCAGCCACTCGTACACTGCAAAGCACACCCTCCTTGAGGTGCAGCGGCAGAACGGCATCCCCCAACATAGATTGATATGCGACGTTTCCACCCGTTGGAATTCCACCCTCCATATGTTGGACCAATTGTACGAACAGAGAAAGGACATGAACGATTTCCTGATGATCCAAGCAGATAGGAGTACTCTACTATGTAACTTCGATGTCAGCCAGTGACAGCTCATGCGTGACACCTGCTGTTTGCTCAGGCCCTTTTAGGAGGCCATATTATTTGTCAGTCGCCAGGACTATGGGATGAACAATGTAATTTCATAGCTTCATGTCCTGGAACAGATACTGGTAAATCTGGCTGGTCAAGGAAATGGAGACATGGCGCCGACATCTCAAGGCCACATGAGCCCAGTGGGGGCTGAACTGGAGGAGGAGGAGGACATTGGAGCACAAGCAATGTGTAGCGAAATGGGTGGTTTTTCTACACAGGTGACATGAGAGGAGGAGCAGGAGAAGCCAGAGGAGCTACAGGGTGATGAGAAAGATGAGGCAAAGGACCCAGACACACCATAGCAGTATGCAGTGGAGATGGAGGCAGGGAGTTCCTCCGAGTCACTTCCACAAATGGCCCGATGAATGCTCACTTGCTTGCGCAGTGATGGCCAAATTGTTACTATTCGGCACTAACAAGGCTCTCCACCTTGTTGGACCTTCGCTACCGGTCCAAAATGGGGGCCTTTTTTACACCCGCTGAAAGGGCGGACAAACTGAACTACTATAGAGTCATCCTATGTAGTGAGTTGGCCGCTGCCTATCTGCACCATCGTCCATCATCTTGGAGGTCTGACTGTGGGGGCCTTCTGCGTTCACGTTCCACTGCCATGGCTGCTGGGGAGGGGTGGGGTGGCAGGAGCATTACCAGCTCCATCAGCAGCAGCCTGAGTCTACAGTCACTGATGAGTAGTGATGAGCGGCTGGGGCAATATTCGAATTCGCTATATTTCACAAATATTTTGTAGAATATTCGTCATATATTCGTGAATTCAAGATTATATTCTTGATTGCGAAAATTGGCCATGTATTATTCATGTAATGCGCACAAAATACCGGCGTGGGTCACTTATGCTACATTTTTCAAGCTGGTTTAAATTTCCTGAGCCTGGAGAAAATGGTTGACACAGCAGAACATTAGAATAGCTTTATATGGAGGAAAAGTGCTCCAATATATTTGCGCTTGTGAATGTTCGGCAATTAATGATGCACATTTCTTTTTGCATTACGTGCAACTTGTATAGTAAGGGTTGAAAGAAATGAAATGACCGGCACTCACAATATACTAGGTGAGTGCCGGTCATTTCATTACTTTCAGCATTTATTAAGTAAATGGGGGTTTACATTTGACCGTGCACCCAGCCAGAATTCACCACACAAAGTAGAGCAACTCATATCAGAATTTCAATTGTATAGTAAGGGGTAGGCAACTTTTCTATTGGTTGCTAGGGATGTTGCTAAGCTGTGATAAAGCCTTCTCATTGGCCCTCAAGCTAGAAAAAGGGAGAGATGATCACCTGATGTGTACTGTGTTAAAAAAAAAAAAAGGAATATTCGTCATTACGAATATATAGCACGGTGCCGATATTCACGATAAAAATTCGCTTTTCGAATATTCGTGCTCAACACTACTTATGAGTAGCTTTCTTCACCCGCATAGTAAAAAAACAACTCACCAGCAGCAGCAGGTAGAACTGGAGCAGGACCTGAACCAGTAGGTGGTGGCATACTTGGACAGAACCCTGCCAACCCACATTGAACATCCTCTGGACTACTTGGCAGCCAAACTGGATTTGTGGTTGCAACTGGCCACCCGCCTGATGCCACACATCTGATGCCAAATGCTCCTTCTTTCACCCATCATCTTCAGCTGCTACTGGTATTGCCACCCACCTCCCCACTCTGTCTCCGGGCCACTCTGTGGTCTCCTCATGCTGCTGCCACCTCCACACTATGACACCTTGCCACTTTGTGGTCTTCTGATGCTGCTGCCACCTCCACACTATGTCACCTTGCCACTCTGCGGTCTCCTCATGCTGCTGTCACCTCGACCAGGACTGGCGTCATAACCCTGAAAACCTGGGCAAGTGCCAGGGCCCAATGCTCCTGGGGGGCCCACTGAGCTACAATGAGCAATTCCATCAATACAGATGGAAGCTCTTATTGCTGTCATTTCACTTACGCAGTACCCCTTTAGTGGGCCCGCTGAGTCACATGATGCTGGCTGCTGCAGATACTCAGACACGCCCCTTCTACACAGGACATGCTGCATGAGGAGAGAGACCGGCAGGGCTGGAGCAGAAGTGTGAACACAGGTTGTCAGTGAGTCTGCACTGTAAAGGGCTGGAGCAGAAGTGTAAACATAGGTTGTTAGTAAGTCTGCACTGTGACTGTCCTGATGCTGCCGCCACCTCCACACTATAATTGTGACACTCTGTGGCCTCCTCCTTATGTTTCTGCTGCTGCCACCGCCACACTCTGTCATTGTGCCACTTTGTGGCCTCCTGATGCTGCTGCTGCCACCTCCACACTATATCACCTTGCCACTTTGTGGTCTCCTTATGCTGCTACAACCTCCACATTATGTCACCTTGCCACACTGTGGTCTACTGATGCTGCTGCCACATCCACACTATGTCACCTTCCAACTCTGTGGTCTCCTCATGCTGCTGCCATCTCCACACTATGTCACCTTGCCACTCTGTGGTCTTCTGATGCTGCTGCCACCTCCACACTATGTCACCTTGCCACTCTGTGGCTTCCTGATGCTGCTGCCACCTCCACACTATGTCACCTTGCCACTCTGTGGCTTCCTGATGCTGCTACCACCTCCACACTATGTCACCTTGCCACTCTGTGGTCTCCTCATGCTGCTTTTACCTCCACACTATGTCACCTTGCCACTCTGTGGCCTCCTCATGCTGCTTCCACCTCCACACTATGTCACCTTGCCACTCTTTGGCCTTCTGATGCTGCCCCCAACTCCACACTGTCATTGTGCCACTCTGTGGCCTCTTCCTGATGCTGCTGCCACCTCTACACTGTCATTGTGCCATTCTGTGGCCTCCTCATGCTGCTTCCACCTCACCACTATGTCATAAGACCACTCTGTGGACTTCTGATGCTGTTCCCACCCTCCCCACTTCATGACTGGGCCACTATTTTGTCTTTCTGCCTGGCTGACATCATCATTTATTTGACCCTTCTTCTGATCTGTCATAAGTAAGGAAAAATTAGATGCACAATCGATTCTGTCTGTGTAGCAGCTGTAAGGCCTGTATTGTTTCATCAGAATTAGCTCGTGATTTGGTAGCGAAATGCAGGAGTGGGTACAACACACCGAAGACATGCAAATATTCCATTCATGTGTCATCTCTGTTTTGGATCCACTCCTGTTTTTTTTGGGCATTAGCAATACTGATGTATTACTTACCAAATGCTGACCGAGTGAAGGCGGATGCTCCACAGACAGGATCCGTTTTTTGGGGGTTATTGTTCTCATGGATCAGAAGAAGGGCAAAATAATCAGTGACGTCAACACAAACCTACTGCTGACACCCTCTCCACTCTGTCGGGGATCTCTAGTTGTATAAGCGTTTAATAGAACAGGTTCTGTAGACATCTATGTGGAATCAGCTGACCACGGTCTAAAAGGAGTGTGCTTCTTCTTGGCACTAACATTGATCTGTAAGGCTGAGTTCATACTTGAGTTATTTGGTCAGTTTTGGCCCAGTGACTGCCCAAATAAGTGAAGTGTGCAGTGATTCTAAGAGCGACGCCTGTCATCTGCATGTCATACTGACTAACAGTATTATTTCACTACAACAGCAGACTCACTATTCGTGTTACTGCAAGGCACAGTGTTCTATACCTCTATAAAGGCTCTCTGTGGCCAAGAAATAGCCGTTTTTTAACACAATTCGCCGCAAGTAAATTTGCATCGAACCGGCCAAATCGATATTTTTTTATTCGCTTATCTCTACTCCTGATTATTATTTTTTTATTTTTATGTATTTTATGTTATTTTAAGTCATTTCCCCATCTATATTTGTTTGCAGGGCAATCTTATTGTTCTTACCACAATTTTGGATGCTTTTGCAGCCCTCTAGCCCTTTCTATGACTTTTTATACAGCCATTGACTTCAAGTTCGGAACCCAAATTGAACTTGGGAACAAAGTTCAGCCGATCTCGTTGAATACAAACATCCACCGGTCCGCTCATGACAGATCTTAAGCCATACCAATTTCCTTTCAGACCATACGCCATTGGCGAGCTAGGAGCAGTGAATTTTCTTTTATGTTGCATTTGATTCATAAATAGTATAAAACTTGATGTCTCAAAATGTACAACAAAGTGCCAAATTTGCACAAAGTTTTGGCACATTTTAGAAAACGTTTTAGGCATAATTACTTCAGTAAATATGGACAATTATTTTTTTTCCAGGTACTTACACCTAATAAGTGGAACTAAAATACCACACATAAGACATTCCCTTTAAGCTTCCATAAAGAGATTTTTTTTGGGTTAAGCCTACATACAGCAGGGGCCACAGTGACAGTGACACCATTTTTTTTTCCAGTGCAGCTGTTACTTCATAGTCTCAGCAGACATCAAAGCGATCAGACGCCCGCCAATCAAACATTGGTGATGGTACCCAGCCTATGCCCAGACATGTTCCTAGCTCCATTGTATTAATATATCCAGCAGAAATGTTCCTGCTCCCGAACAGTTGCAAAAGTAATAGATTTACCATCCTTCTGATTAAATTCCTGATGTATAATTTTCTATTTAGATTAGTGGCAGAAGGTCGGCACAACTGCTGCCATAAATCACAGTCATTTATTTCATTAGCTACTTTTACATTTTACTGAAATTGAACTTTATGTATGTTCAACACATTCCAAGTCCAGGACGAAGACAGGTTAATAAAATGTTATTAGAGAAAACTTTTCTTATTACAATGTGGAAAATGTTCTACAGTATTTTCTGGGAGACACCTGAAATGTTATTAACTAGGGACCATTGAGTTCAGTTACATTTTACAATCACGGAAATGAACTGTTTAAGTATCAATAAATTTCAATTACAATTTTCCTTTTTTTGCTTTTTTTTTTACAATTGGTAAAAATGTTCTCCTATGATTACTATGGGATAGCAAATTTAGTACTCATTACATGCACAAAATCTGTACAGGTGTGCTCTATTTTTCTAACTTGATAACCTGTTAACTTCTAGCTGCATACTGTCACCACTAGGGGGAGCTAAATGCATATAGATTTATACAGATAATATTGATGGTAGCAAGAGCTGAATACATTTGTAAGCAGTAAGGCTCCCTGGTAGAAGCTACAGGTAGAACACTACTAATTACATGTCAAACCCACTTCTACCACAGAGACAATTCTAGTTGCATGCCCTGTCGCTTAAAGGGGTTGTCCGGGATTGGGGACATTGTTGTAAGGGTACAACAAGCACATAAATATTATATACATTCCTGTCCTACCTTTGCCAGAGTTTTCTGATTCCCTGTATTTCTTTTATAAATTCTCAGCCGGAAGTTCAGATTTTCAAAGATTCTGTGACGTACCGACTCCTTACCGGTGTGCTAAGCCTCTTCCTTCCGCTTAGCAAGGAGCCCGTTGATGTCACCAGCACACAGGATCGTTCTGCAGCTAGCAAGGAGGCTTTCAGTAGAAGGTAAATGTCAGCTAAACCACGCCCCTCTGTGACATCACCGGGCACAGAGGGCGTTAGTCTGGGAAGGAGGAGGCAGTATTTGGAGGAGGGAACTCGCCGCACTAAGGAACGCCCCCCTCTGCCGATGATGTCACCGGCCATAGAGGAGTGTTATTAGGAGTAGAAGGAGGCTCTATTGGAGGCAGAAAACTATGCTATTTAGCATAGTGCACGCCTCCCATGGTAATTTGCAATGAATGGGATGTGCTACAGCTCCCTGCCACTATTGTCTTTTATGCAATGCTAGCAGAGAGCAGATACATGGAAGCAGGGAGGGATTCAGTTTGTAGGCTTAGAAAAAGGTGGTTTTAGGGGAGGAATACTGATGAGGAGTATGAGTGGCAGGAGGCGGAATACTGATTAGGGGGAGTGGAAAGGCTTGTAAGATCCAGCTGCAGAGTCACACAGTCTTGTGGGACCCATAAGGCAGTGTGGCTAGAAATGACATAGCACAGGAGCTGCTATGTAAACAATACTGACAGCAGTATTAGGGACTCATAGGAGCAAAGAGGATGAAAAAAAATACACAGAGCATCAGAATGACTTTACTGCGTAATATCAAGGTGATTATTAACGTTTTTAAAAATTACTTTGATCCCGGACAACCCCTTTAAAGCAGAGCTCAAGCATTTACTCATTAGAATAAACTACTTGATCATTTTTACTGTTCTAAAGTAATGAATAGACTGCGCTGACTAAACAGTGTCAAATGATAGATCTCGTGGTTGGTGCCACATCAAAGAAATGATGTCCCCAATTACGTATACAACGCTATTAGCTGGAACCTCGTTCAATGCCAATCCAAACTGCTCAACCTAATGAGTGATCAGCTTACATATATATGTTGCAAGGGATGGTGACTTGCCTGTAGCGGACTGGCTTGCGAGGTCCTCGCTGTACTTCCTGGTAATGGTACTGGAGAGTTGCTGCGATATTTCAATCTTCAGGTTTCCTCTGCAAGCGCGCGCGGTCCCGGCCGGTGACTCGTGCGCGCGAGGGAAGCCCTAGCTGGTGATCCACAAGAGCGTTACTTCCGTGTGATGTCACACTAAGGATGGATGCCTTCTCAACCTCCAACGCGTTTTGAAATTAGCGAATTTCTTCCTCAGGGATGGTTGTTGGTTGTTCTCTCTCCAAATTAGAAAGTATTCTCGGTATTAAATATGTGTATTATTCTTTTTTATAGTTTTTTTTTAACAGAGGGGGCTATTATGTTCCAAGAATGGAAACCAGGACACATTCTAGGCACTCTTGATGTCTCCTCACTTTGCACTGTTAATGAAAATGAAAAGGGGAAGGAAGCAACTGAATATTTTTTAAAGAAGTATAGTATATTACCATTGGAACAAATTGAGTTCATTGGGGAGTGCATCTTATTAATTTTAAAACACAATTATTTTAAATTTGAGGATTCTTTTTTCCTACAGACGTGGGGTACCGCTATGGGGACCAGATTCGCGCCGAGTTTCGCCAATTTATATATGGGGAGGTGGGAGGAGCTCACTATCTTCTCCAGGGGCTGGCTCCGCGCGAATCTGGTCCTCTGGCATCGTTTTATTGATGATATTATCTTTATTTGGAAAGGTGGGGAAGATTCACTTAAAATTTTTTTACTAGAAATTAATTAAAAAAAAAATTATTTACAATTTACTCCCACTTACAGCACAGACCAGATACATTTTATTGATACAACTATCACTATTCAGAATAACCTAATACTTGCTCAAACTTATTCCAAACCTACGGATAGTAGCAGCTATATTTCACTGGAGAGCTGCCACCTGCCAATTTGGCTTACCAACGTTCCGCGGAGCCAATTCATCAGATTGAGACGCAATTGTACATTGCTAGACCAGTTCGATAAGGAGGCTATGATGTTACAAAATAGATTTGAGGAAAAGGGATACAAGACTAGTGAATCGGAGAAAATAAAATCAGAAATAGCACTAATTGACAGGAAGACTCTTATAAATAAAAAGGTCAAAAAGGATGACAAAAAAGACCCACCCGAGAAGGAAAGTGACTCCGCCTTCAAAATTCCCATCATAACGCAATATAGCGAAAAAGAGATTGTTTTCAAAAAAATTGTCAAACGCCACTGGGACACTCTAAAACAAGATAAAGTAATAGGGGAAAAAATATCAAAATACCCATGCTTTATATTTAAGAAGGCAAAAAATTTGGGGAACATAATAGCCCCCTCTGTTAAAACAACAATAAAAAAGAATAATACACAAACAATATTCAATACAGAGAATACTAAAACAACAATACACAATACCAATTCTGGTTTCTTTACTTGTAAAATTTGCAAGGCCTGCCATATAACAAGACAGATCAAACCAATAAAAACAATATAGGGTGCACAAAAGACATTTATAATAGAGGGTCATCTCACTTGTCATACTAGTGGCGTGATCTATTTAATCAAATGTCCTTGTGCTAAACTATATGTAGGCAGAACAAAAAAAAACTTTACAAACCAGAATGGGGAACATATGGGCAATTCAACTAAAAAAAAAATTGATGGTCACCCATTATCCCGACATTTTGCAGATAAACATAGAGGGATTTTTAGGGGGTCCACATTCGGAGCTCTAGAACATATTAGACCTGACCAAAGAGGTGGAGACTATATTAGATTAATGTCTAGTAAACTAAACAAAATGGATTTTTAATTTGGACACTCTTGCACCAGGGGGACTTAATTAAGAAATTTAATTATTTGCTTTCCCCTAGAATTCACTATTAGAAAAACCATACAAAAATTCAATAAAATCTAAAAAATCCATTTGGATAATATAATTGATATTGTTTTTTTGTTTTGTTTTTTTCTACTTTACGAGTTAATGTATCACAAAACATCCTACATGCCATACATCTATAACATCAGTTAATAGAAGCTTAAAATCTGGTCTAATAATAAAAACAGATGATATTGGATACGCTGGTAGTCTGCAATTTGGAGAATGACTGGTTAACTGGTGACCATGGGAACGTACGCCTATTTAGTTGTAGAGAGAACAACCAACAACCATCCCTGAGGAAGAAATTCGTTTATTTCGAAACGCGTTGGAGGTTTTTTGGCTTGAGAAGGCATCCATCCTTAGTGCGACGTCACACGGAAGTAACGCTCTTGTGGATCACCAGCTAGGGCTTCCCTCGCGCGCACGAGTCACCAGCCGGGACCGGGCACACTTGCAGAGGAAACCCGAAGATTGAAACATCGCAGCAACTCTCCAGCACCATTACCAGGAAGTACAGCGAGGACTTCGCAAGCCAGTCCGCTACAGGCAAGTCACCATCCCTTGCAACATATATATGTAAGCTGATCACTCATTAGGTTGAGCAGTTTGGATTGGCATGGAACGAGGTTCCAGCTAATAGCGGTGTATACGTAATTGGGGACATCATTTCTTTAATGTGGCGCTAACCACGAGATCTATCATTTGACACTGTTTAGTCAGTGCGTTCTATTAATTACTTTGGTTTCATTGATTCATTTGTTTAGGGTTTAGGCAATTTATCCCTTTTATAGACCAGCAGCGACACACTCATAGTGTTTTTCAATGCAATAATATCACACTTTTTTTCAACTAAACAAGGCAGCGCGGGTTTCCATTTATTGTTTGTTGAGTCTTCATTTTTACTGTACCTCACAAAATGTTCTCCATAATTGCCTTTTGACATACCAAATAGGGTTAAAGAATATAGAGAAACAAAAGTTTTGCACCTTGCAATTTAGGCTATATTATTATTGAAGGGGTTTTCTAATGTTTTCATAATTTGAGGGAAGAGGGTTGTGTAAAATACTGTAAATAAAAAAAAAAGCATACACACCTTTTAAATGTCCATCTGTTCAGCACCACAGCTCCAATCTCTGCCTTCAGTGGTCCACTTTCTGTTCATCATTCACGTGACCGCTGCAGCCAATCACTTACCTCAATGGTCACATTTGCATTAAAGGGGTTGTCCGACTTATTTTTTTATTCTTTCTATGTTTCTAACTAGGCAAATGTAACAGCTTTCCAATTAACTCACTTTATCTCCAGTGTTTGGTTACTCAGATTTCACTGAAGGTCACATGACCTGTGATGTCAGCCTCTCTCCCTGCTCTGATAATGTTGGTGCACAAGCCTGAGAGATCTGTACACAAGATGTCACTGTGCTGGCCACGCCCCCCTGCTTTGCCGGCTGCTGCTTATTGCTCTCTCCCAGGATTCTTAACTCCTTCAGCTGCACAGACTCAGGGCTGAAGTGTTTACTGTGTAGCTGCAGGCAGTGAGGAGACAAATGCTGGACACAGGAGCTGAAAGAGAAGTTATGCAGAGCATTGCAGGTAGGGGGAAGATCCTGTGTGTATTATCAGTGTCATTGTACAGCTATGACTTGTAGTTCTACACATACAACATGCTGCTGAGTCTCCCAGCAGGCAGACATGTCAGGCTACTTTCACACTTGCGTTAGGAGCGGATCCGTCTGGTGTCTGCACAGACGGATCCGCTCCTATAATGCAAACGCTTGCATCCGTTCAGAACGAATCCGTTTGCATAACTGTTTATTTCAGATCTGATTTTTCACTTCGGAAAACTCAAATCCGACAGTATATTCTAAACACAGAAGCGTTCCCATGGTGATGGGGATGCTTCAAGTTAGAATATACTGAGAACTGTGTACATGACTGCCCCCTGCTGCCTGGCAGATGCTGCCAGGCAGCAGGGGGCAGACCCCCCCTCTCCTGTATTTAACTTATTGGTGACCAGTGCGGGCCCCCCCTCCCTCCCCAGTATTAATTGTAACCAGTGCAGTCCCCCTCCCTCTATATTCATCGGTGGCCAGTGCGGATTCCGAGTATTAAATATGACCAGTGCGGCCTCCCCCTCCCTCTCTCCCCAGTATTAAATATGACCAGTGCGGCCTCCCCCTCCCTCCCTCCCCAGTATTAAATATGACCAGTGCGGCCTCCCCCTCCCTCTATATTCATTGGTGGCCCGGCCAGTGCGGATTCCAAGTATTGTGACCAGTGCGGCCTCCCCTCTCCCACCCCCTAATTAAAATCACCCCCCCCCCATCATTGGTGGCAGCGGAGAGTACCGATCGGAGTCCCAGTTTAAATCGCTATTGCAGTCTTGGCTGCCATGGTTACTTAGCAACAAATAGCAGCATTATATTTACCTGAAGAGCTGCGATGTCTGTGTCCGGCCGGGAGCTCCTCCTACTGGTAAGTGAAAGGTCTGTGCGGCGCATTGCGACCTTTCACTTACCAGTAGGAGGAGCTCCCGGCCGGACAATTGCTAGTTCTTTTAGCAATGCTTTACTTTGTAATGTTCTTAACTATGCTTATATCTCTCTCAGGTCGTTTTGAGCAGTGCGGCAGCCGCCTTCCACGCCATGGACCAAGACCATGGAACTGAAAATTCTCTCTATCTCAACTCCAGGGGGTTAAACTGTCCACAGAAAAGGGCTTATCTTTGGAATGAGGCGATGTTTGGTAAAGCTGACATACTATGTATTGAGGAATCTCACCTGTTGCAGAAAGATGCTTAAAGGATTAGACACCGCTTGTTCCCAACTATAATTCATTCCCATAATGTACAGAAAAACAGAGGAGTATTTATTGCTGTTAAAAACTCAGTGTCTTTTTCTCTAACCTCGCAGGTTGTGGATCCATGGGGCAGATACTTTGTCTTGGTATGTGTGGTGAACAATATTACTTACA
The DNA here is from genome assembly GCF_905171765.1 of Bufo bufo. Classification (NCBI taxonomy): domain Eukaryota; kingdom Metazoa; phylum Chordata; class Amphibia; order Anura; family Bufonidae; genus Bufo; species Bufo bufo. The sequence continues at coordinate 130,508,169 of NC_053389.1, forward strand.
CTTTTGTGAACATTTACGCGCCAAACGAACACCAGATTTCCTTTCTACACAGAGTTATGAAGAAGTTCCACAAAATTAAGCAAGGTAAATTAATCATCTGTAGAGACTTCAACTCAATAGTGGACCCCTCTCTTGACTCAACTAATCTCTCCAGACGCTCTCCTATAGGCTTAGCAGCTTTTCTTCACTCCGAAGGCCTCATAGACGTCTGGAGGGCTCAGCACAGCCAGAAAAGCGACTACACCTTCTTATCCACCCCTCACCTCTCTTACTCTAGGATCGATATGTTTCTAGTAGACCAAACAACCCTGTTCCACACTTTAAGATCATCTATTGGGGTAATCAAATGGTCTGATCATGATCCTATTCTACTCCAATTGGCAGAACAATTCCAATCCTCTCCCTCTCCAGTTTGGAGGAGCAACCCATTCATCCTCTCCCATCCCAAACATAGACCTGTAATCACCAAAGCCCTACAGGAATACTTTCAATTAAATGCAAACTCAGTCCCTGATCCATACATAGTATGGCAAGCCCATAAAGTATACATCAGAGGTATCCTAATAAAACTGAACCATATAGAAAAGAAAAACAGGGAAAAATAACTTACTGATACATTAGCTAGAATTTGTACCTTAGAAACCAGGAATAAACAACTCCCTTCTTTAGAGACAACAAATGATCTACGCATCGAAAGGGATAAATGAATGCATCTCCTTAATAATGACTTTACTAAGTCTCTCTTGCGCACTAACGCTAGATACTACGCACAAGGGAACAAAGCAGGGAAACTCCTAGCCTCAAAACTTAAGCACCAGCAGGCAAAATCTAGAATTCCCTTTCTTTTACATCCTATAATTAACCACCTCCGGACCGCCTAACGCAGGATCGCGTTCCGGAGGTGGCAGCGCTGCGCACAGTCACGCATATACGCGTCATCTCGCGATGGCCGAGATTTCCTGTGAACGCGCGCACACAGGCGCGCGCGCTCACAGAAACGGAAGGTAAGAGAGTTGATCTCCAGCCTGCCAGCGGCGATCGTTCGCTGGCAGCCTGGAGATGTGTTTTTTTTAACCCCTAACAGGTATATTAGACGCTGTTTTGATAACAGCGTCTAATATACCTGCTACCTGGTACTCTGGTGGTCCCCTTTGTTTGGATCGACCACCAGAGGACACAGGCAGCTCTGTAAAGTAGCACCAAGCACCACTACACTACACTACACCCCGCCCCCCCCCGTCACTTATTAACCCCTTATTAGCCCCTGATCACCCCTGATCACCCCATATAGACTCCCTGATCACCCCCCTGTCATTGATTACCCCCCTGTCATTGATTACCCCCCTGTAAAGCTCCATTCAGACGTCCGCATGATTTTTACGGATCCACTGATAGATGGATCGGATCCGCAAAACGCATCCGGACGTCTGAATGAAGCCTTACAGGGGCATGATCAATGACTGTGGTGATCACCCCATATAGACTCCCTGATCACCCCCCTGTAAAGCTCCATTCAGATGTCCGCATGATTTTTACGGATGCACTGATAGATGGATCCGATCCGCAAAACGCATCCGGACGTCTGAATGAAGCCTTACAGGGGCATGATCAATGACTGTGGTGATCACCCCATATAGACTCCCTGATCACCCCCCTGTAAAGCTCCATTCAGATGTCCGCATGATTTTTACGGATGCACTGATAGATGGATCCGATCCGCAAAACGCATCCAGACGTCTGAATGAAGCCTTACAGGGGCATGATCAATGACTGTGGTGATCACCCCATATAGACTCCCTGATCACCCCCCTGTAAAGCGCCATTCAGATGTCCGCATGATTTTTACGGATGCACTGATAGATGGATCCGATCCGCAAAACGCATCCGGACGTCTGAATGAAGCCCTACAGGGGCATGATCAATGACTGTGGTGATCACCCCCCTGTCATTGATCAACCCCCTGTAAAGCTCCATTCAGATGTCCGCATGATTTTTACGGATCCACTGATAGATGGATCGGATCCGCAAAACGCATCCGGACGTCTGAATGAAGCCTTACAGGGGCGTGATCAATGACTGTGGTGATCACCCCATATAGACTCCCTGATCACCCCCCTGTCATTGATTACCCCCCTGTAAAGCTCCATTCAGATGTCCGCATGATTTTTACGGATGCACTGATAGATGGATCGGATCCGCAAAACGCATACGGACGTCTGAATGAAGCCTTACAGGGGCGTGATCAATGACTGTGGTGATCACCCCATATAGACTCCCTGATCACCCCCCTGTCATTGATTACCCCCCTGTAAAGCTCCATTCAGACGTCCGCATGATTTTTACGGATCCACTGATAGATGGATCGGATCCGCAAAACGCATCCGAACGTCTGAATGAAGCCTTACAGGGGCGTGATCAATGACTGTGGTGATCAACCCATATAGACTCCCTGATCACCCCCCTGTCATTGATTACCCCCCTGTAAAGCTCCATTCAGATGTCCGCATGATTTTTACGGATGCACTGATAGATGGATCGGATCCGCAAAACGCATACGGACGTCTGAATGAAGCCTTACAGGGGCGTGATCAATGACTGTGGTGATCACCCCATATAGACTCCCTGATCACCCCCCTGTCATTGATTACCCCCCTGTCATTGATTACCCCCCTGTAAAGCTCCATTCAGACGTCCGCATGATTTTTACGGATCCACTGATAGATGGATCGGATCCGCAAAACGCATACGGACGTCTGAATGAAGCCTTACATGGGCGTGATCAATGACTGTGGTTATCACCCCATATAGACTCCCTGATCACCCCCCTGTCATTGATTACCCCCCTGTAAAGCTCCATTCAGATGTCCGCATGATTTTTACGGATGCACTGATAGATGGATCGGATCCGCAAAACGCATACGGACGTCTGAATGAAGCCTTACAGGGGCGTGATCAATGACTGTGGTGATCACCCCATATAGACTCCCTGATCACCCCCCTGTCATTGATTACCCCCCTGTCATTGATTACCCCCCTGTAAAGCTCCATTCAGACGTCCGCATGATTTTTACGGATCCACTGATAGATGGATCGGATCCGCAAAACGCATACGGACGTCTGAATGAAGCCTTACACGGGCGTGATCAATGACTGTGGTTATCACCCCATATAGACTCCCTGATCACCCCCCTGTCATTGATCACCCCCCTGTCATTGATCACCCCCCTGTCATTGATCACCCCCCTGTCATTGATCACCCCTCTGTAAGGCTCCATTCAGACATTTTTTTGGCCCAAGTTAGCGGAATTTTTTTATTTTTTTCTTACAAAGTCTCATATTCCACTAACTTGTGTCAAAAAATAAAATCTCACATGAACTCACCATACCCCTCACGGAAACCAAATGCGTAAAATTTTTTAGACATTTATATTCCAGACTTCTTCTCACGCTTTAGGGCCCCTAGAATGCCAGGGCAGTATAAATACCCCACATGTGACCCCATTTCGGAAAGAAGACACCCCCAGGTATTCCGTGAGGGGCATATTGAGTCCATGAAAGATTGAAATTTTTGTCCCAAGTTAGCGGAACGGGAGACTTTGTGAGAAAAAAAATAAAAATATCAATTTCCGCTAACTTGTGCCAAAAAAAAAAAAATTTCTATGAACTCGCCATGCCCCTCATTGAATACCTTGGGGTGTCTTCTTTCCAAAATGGGGTCACATGTGGGGTATTTATACTGCCCTGGCATTCTAGGGGCCCCAAAGCGTGAGAAGAAGTCTGGTATCCAAATGTCTAAAAATGCCCTCCTAAAAGGAATTTGGGCCCCTTTGCGCATCTAGGCTGCAAAAAAGTGTCACACATCTGGTATCGCCGTACTCAGGAGAAGGTGGGGAATGTGTTTTGGGGTGTCATTTTACATATACCCATGCTGGGTGAGAGAAATATCTTGGTCAAATGCCAACTTTGTATAAAAAAATGGGAAAAGTTGTCTTTTGCCAAGATATTCCTCTCACCCAGCAAGGGTATATGTAAAATGACACCCCAAAACACATTCCCCAACTTCTCCTGAATACGGCGATACCAGATGTGTGACACTTTTTTGCAGCCTAGGTGGGCAAAGGGGCCCACATTCCAAAGAGCACCTTTAGGATTTCACAGGTCATTTACCTACTTACCACACATTAGGGCCCCTGGAAAATGCCAGGGCAGTATAACTACCCCACAAGTGACCCCATTTTGGAAAGAAGACACCCCAAGGTATTCCGTGAGGGGCATGGCGAGTTCCTAGAATTTTTTATTTTTTGTCACAAGTTAGTGGAAAATGCATTTTTTTTTTTTTTTTTTTTTCATACAAAGTCTCATATTCCACTAACTTGTGACAAAAAAATAAAAACTTCCATGAACTCACTATGCCCATCAGCGGATGCCTTGGGGTCTCTTCTTTCCAAAATGGGGTCACTTGTGGGGTAGTTATACTGCCCTGGCATTCTAGGGGCCCAAATGTGTGGTAAGGAGTTTGAAATCAAATTCTGTAAAAAATGACCTGTGAAATCCGAAAGGTGCTCTTTGGAATATGGGCCCCTTTGCCCACCTAGGCTGCAAAAAAGTGTCACACATCTGGTATCTCCGTACTCAGGAGAAGGTGGGGAATGTGTTTTGGGGTGTCATTTTACATATACCCCTGCTGGGTGAGAGAAATATCTTGGCAAAAGACAACTTTTCCCATTTTTTTATACAAAGTTGGCATTTGACCAAGATATTTATCTCACCCAGCATGGGTATATGTAAAATGACACCCCAAAACACATTCCCCACCTTCTCCTGAGTACGGAGATACCAGATGTGTGACACTTTTTTGCAGCCTAGGTGGGCAAAGGGGCCCATATTCCAAAGAGCACCTTTCGGATTTCACAGGTCATTTTTTACAGAATTTGATTTCAAACTCCTTACCACACATTTGGGCCCCTAGAATGCCAGGGCAGTATAACTACCCCACAAGTGACCCCATTTTGGAAAGAAGAGACCCCAAGGTATTCGCTGATGGGCATAGTGAGTTCATGGAAGTTTTTATTTTTTGTCACAAGTTAGTGGAATATGAGACTTTGTATGAAAAAAAAAAAAAAAAAAAATCATCATTTTCCACTAACTTGTGACAAAAAATAAAAAATTCTAGGAACTTTCCATGCCCCTCACGGAATACCTTGGGGTGTCTTCTTTCCAAAATGGGGTCACTTGTGGGGTAGTTATACTGCCCTGGCATTCTAGGGGCCCAAATGTGTGGTAAGGAGTTTGAAATCAAATTCTGTAAAAAATGACCTGTGAAATCCGAAAGGTGCTCTTTGGAATATGGGCCCCTTTGCCCACCTAGGCTGCAAAAAAGTGTCACACATCTGGTATAGCCGTACTCAGGAGAAGGTGGGGAATGTGTTTTGGGGTGTCATTTTACATATACCCATGCTGGGTGAGAGAAATATCTTGGCAAAAGACAACTTTTCCCATTTTTTTATACAAAGTTGGCATTTGACCAAGATATTTATCTCACCCAGCATGGGTATATGTAAAAAGACACCCCAAAACACATTCCCCACCTTCTCCTGAGTACGGAGATACCAGATGTGTGACACTTTTTTGCAGCCTAGGTGGGCAAAGGGGCCCATATTCCAAAGAGCACCTTTCGGATTTCACAGGTCATTTTTTACAGAATTTGATTTCAAACTCCTTACCACACATTTGGGCCCCTAAAATGCCAGGGCAGTATAACTACCCCACAAGTGACCCCATTTTGGAAAGAAGAGACCCCAAGGTATTTCGTGATGGGCATAGTGAGTTCATAGAAGTTTTTATTTTTTGTCACAAGTTAGTGGAATATGAGACTTTGTAAGAAAAAAAAAAAAAAAAAATCATCATTTTCCGCTAACTTGTGACAAAAAATAAAAAGTTCTATGAACTCACTATGCCCATCAGCGAATACCTTAGGGTGTGTACTTTCCGAAATGGGGTCATTTGTGGGGTGTTTGTACTGTATGGGCATTGTAGAACCTCAGGAAACATGACAGGTGCTCAGAAAGTCAGAGCTGCTTCAAAAAGCGGAAATTCACATTTTTGTACCATAGTTTGTAAACGCTATAACTTTTACCCAAACCATTTTTTTTTTACCCAAACATTTTTTTTTTATCAAAGACATGTAGAACTATAAATTTAGAGCAACATTTCTATATGGATCTCGTTTTTTTTGCAAAATTTTACAACTGAAAGTGAAAAATGTTAAATTCGATTAATAACAAAAAAAGTAAAAATGTCAGCAGCAATGAAATACCACCAAATGAAAGCTCTATTAGTGAGAAGAAAAGGAGGTAAAATTCATTTGGGTGGTAAGTTGCATGACCGAGCAATAAACGGTGAAAGTAGTGTAGGTCAGAAGTGTAAAAAGTGGCCTGGTCTTTCAGGGTGTTTAAGCACTGGGGGCTGAGGTGGTTAAAGCAAAACTTATTGACCCAAGAGATATAGCGGAACAATTCCGCCTCTACTACAATGACCTATACAATCTTAAGGATAGCTTATCCCTTCCAACTGATTATGAATCACTAGTACAATAGAGCCAAACTACCTCGGCTTTCCCAGACCCACTTAACACTATTAAATGCCCCAATCCAAGAACCTGAATTGAATAAACTAATCTTATCCCTCCCCCTAGGCAAATCACCAGGCCCCTGGCTATCAAATGAATCTTATAAACATTATTATGCTACCCTAGCCCCCTTCCTTCTCCCATTGTTTCATAACACGATGTCTGGCTCTCCCTTCCCTTCCGATATGTTAATGGCATTCATTGTTACACTACCCAAACCTGGCAAATCCCCTGACTCTCCCCAAAATTTTAGGCCAATTTCCCTTTTGAACTCTGACATAAAATTTTTTGCTAAACTAATTGCTTCCAGGCTAGCCTCAATCCTTCCCCAATTAATAGGTGATGACCAATCTGGTTTTGTGAAAGGCAGACAGGCATCTGATAATACAAGACGCTTGTTCAATATTCTTAATGTTGCTGAATTACGCAACACTCCTATGGTTGCGGTTACCCTGGACGCAGAAAAGGCGTTTGATCGCCTTCATTGGCACTACGATTTTTTTGTCCTTGAATCCATGGGTTTTTCTGGCCCTATTATTCAAGCAATCCGTGGTCTATATTCAGACCCTATAGCAAAATTTTTTGTTAATGGCGTACTTTCAAAAAGCTTCCACATTACTAATGGTTCCCGGCAGGGATGCCCTCTCTCCCCCCTTTTATTTATTTTTGCCCTAGAACCTCTAGCTCAACATATTCACCTCTCTCCAGATATACATGGACTATGAATTGGATCAATGTCACATGTAATATCACTATATGCTGACGATATTATCTTAACAATGACTAAACCTAGCCATTCATTAAACCACGCATTTTCAATCATTTCCCATTATGGTTGTCTTTCATACTACAAAATTAATAACTCCAAATCCCAAGTACTCCCTATTAACATCCCATTGACAGAGCTAAGAGTCCTTAGAAATATGTTTCCGCTTGATTGGAAAACATGACACCTCCCTTATTTGGGAATCAAACTGTCCTATCCTTGTTCACTCGCTTACCAACACAACTATGTGCCCCTCCTCGCCACTATGTCGAAAGATTTGAGAATAAGCCACTGCCTCAGCAGTCTCCTCCTATTTCCTCCTAAATCCCACCCAGACGTGGTTAGGATTTTCCAGTCACCTTCACTATTTAGACATCATACTACTCATCATTTATACAACATATTAAATGACAAGTCCAAATTTATCAAATCTCCTCCCTTATTGAAATGGGAAAGCGAATTGCAATTGTCATTTCCAGAGGAGAGATGGGCTGAGGCAGTCCGATTTATTGGGGCTACATTTAAATGTGTTACACATTATGAAGCCGGGATTAAAACCCTTCTTAGATGGTATTCTACTCCTCACCACCTAAGCATCATATACCCAGGAACTTTGGCTTGTTGTTGGCGTGAATGTGGTATTACCGGTTCCCTTCTCCACATTCTTTGGGCATGTCCTAAACTCACTCCATTTTGGCGTTCAATTTTCGATCTGATAGCACAAACTACTGGTGTCCTGGTGTCTCCATCCCCCGCATTAGCTCTTCTATTCCTTTATATAGATGATCTTCCATATGAAGAAAGAAGTATTATAGGGCATATTTTACTCAGTGCTAAACTGGTTATCACTAGACAATGGAAAGAAGTGAATCCTCCGGCACTTTCCGAAGTGATCCATACTCTGAATACCACATGTAGACTTGAGAGACTTCTCCCAGAATCAATGTTAAACCAATCTTTAAAGAAAAGAACCTGGTCCCCCTGGATGTTGAGTCCCTACTATAAACCATGAATAACATGTCACCTATGGAAAGGCCGCTGCACTGCTCGATAGACCTCATATTTTTCATTCTTAGTTTTATTTTTATTTTATTTTTAAGTTAAGTACTCACAGTTTAGTTCCTACCAAAGGAACATAATTGCTTTGTATCCTGAACATCTGTTATCTCTATGAGGCTAACTAAGGGTTTGTGCCTCACCCTCAACTGTATTGTATTTTTAATGGTGTAGCACCAACTGTTTTTCTATATATATATTCTCTTTGCATATTGAATAACGATTGAACTCATACACTTTGCAAAATCAATAAAAATGATTACTCATTAATAAATTTAGCTTGTTTGTTGGGATCAAGGATAGTGCCCACTTTTGATTGAATTAAACTTTCAGTTCTTAAAATATTATTACATGAACACTCAGGGCAAAACTGATACACTGAGTTGTGCCTAGTGCAGAGCCGAGGGGTGGTGATAAAGAGAATTCTGGCTCATGCACAGCCCTCTCAGGCATGCACTATGGTGTAGATTTATTAATACTGGCACACTGTCCGAGCTGTATGCCATTTCTTTTTCTGTACAGGCAGGGCTATATTCATGTACAGAGTAGATGCCCATGGCACCTATCTTACAGGCACGTTTAAATTACTTTACCCAATTTCTTTCTTTCCTGGAGGAGTTTTCTCAGTGCTTATTGTTGCCGCTGCTATGTTTTTCAATTTGTCTGAGCTGTCAAGAGGATTGTGGGAAGTGACAAATCTTAACACATATTTGGCTCACTAAAGTGATTCCAATTTTTCAAGTTCCTTCAGAAACACATCTGACTTAAAGGAGTTATCTGACCAAAAGTTATTGGATGATAGGCTGAACTGGATGGACATGACGTTTTCTAGCCTTAGAAAGTATGTTTTCTCGCCCAGTTTCCTTGGGGGACACAGAAGACCTTGGTATAGCTCATCTCCATAGGAGGCGTGACACTAAGTGAAAGCTGTTAAGCCCCTCCTCCACAGCTATACCCTCAGCCTGAAGAGAGAGACTGCCAGTTTTTTGCTTAGTGTCCAAGGAGGCAAGACACTCCCTGCTCTGCAGGGCTGTTTTCTCCTTGTTTAAATTTTAGATTTTTACTTTTTTCCTTTCTTTTTGTTCCAGATCATCAGGGACAACAGAGACGCACTAGACCTCTCTGTTCTCCCGGGGTTGAGCTGCGCCAGTGCCGGTCACCCGCACTGCTGCCTCCCCCACAGAAGACAAGGTGGATCAGGGCAGCCCAGCTCCCCTACATCCCGCCAGCGCAAGGGTCGCCCGCACGCCAAGTCCCTCTTCCAGCGTCCTGCCACTACGGTGCCAGTAGCTGAAGGGGCGACCCTGCTGGAATGGACCGAGGGTGAAGACGGCTGTGGTAAGAGAGAGGCCCTGCGTGCCTGACCCCCATACTGTGCCTCTGGACCCTTCCCCTGCTGGACCTTGGCTGGCCCCTGAGGTGCCGCAGAGCGACAATCTGCTCCCTGCCTCCCCCCCCTTTTCCTGGCCCCCATAGGACATGCAGCTAGCTGCAGAAGCTGCTCCTCTATCTGCACGGGCACCCGGTCTCTGGGTCCCCCCATCTCCTTACCGGAGTGTTGCTCAGGCCTGAGGCTGTGGAGTAAGGCCTCGCCTCCGGCCAGCATTAATATTCCGGTGCGGCCGGGCGCCGCAAAAATTTTAGCCCAGGCTCCGCGGCCTGCTAGGCCGCCATTCTGGGCCCTGACTCTTCCGGCTGGCGGGGTGGGCTCCCGCGGCCGGCGAGCCGCCATTCAGGGCCCCTGACTCTTCCAACCGGCGGGGTGGGTTCCCGCGGCCGGCGAGCCGCCATTCAGGGCCCCTGACTCTTCCGGCCGGCGGGGTGGGCTCCCGCGGCCGGCGAGCCGCCATTCCGGGCCCCTGACTCTTCCGGCCGGCGGTGTGGGCTCCCGCGGCCGGCGAGCCGCCATTCCGGGCCCCTGACTCTTCCGGCCGGCGGGGTGGGCTCCCGCGGCCGGCATTGGGCTTGACTAGGCCCCAGCAGGCCCCGTCCGACCGTCGGTGCCGGTCGGCGGGGCTCCGCAAATTTTGTCCCAGGCTTCGGCCTGCTGGGCCGCAATTCCGACCGGCCCGCGGGGTGGGCACCCGCGGCCGGTTTGAAGCGCATTCCGCCTCAGGTCCCGGCGGTACATAAGGGCCGGGCGCCGCAAATTTAGTCCCCGGCTTCGCGGCCTACTAGGCCGCAAAATTCCGGCCTCTGGTGGAGGGGGCGGGAACTTCTCCAGGCGCGAATTCTTCCCGCCGGGAGGTTCCTCCGCCCCCAGGGGATCGCAGCGCCGCCCTCAAGGCCGGATCCCTGTTAACCCTTTGGGTACAGCCTGCTCCCATGGGCCTGTATGGTTGGGCCCCCCTTTTTTCTGACAATCTGTGCCCCTATATGGTGGCTCCCCTTTAGCCTCAGAGAGGCTGTGTTTTAAAAAAAAAAAAAATATATATATATATATATATATAATAATAATAATTAATAAATAATAACAGATTTCTTGTGGGCTGCGCAGGACGCTGCAGCCTCATCAGTAGTGCTGCATGACCTCTTTCCAAGGGCGGCATGGTGTTGCGCTCCCAACCTGCGTCGCTGCTAGGGCATTTCCCCTTTTAGGCGGTTTTCTTGCCCTCTTCCAGGATACGGCGCTGGCTAAGTGTATGCGGCCCTTCCATAGGCAGCATTCATCATCTCTCCAGTAATGGTGCCTGCCATGTGCATCCCCCCCCCCCTCCTAGGCGGGATACTGCAGTCTCCCTGGCTGCCGGCTGGCCATGTGCATGACCCCCTTCTTAGGCGGAATACTGCACCTTCACCGGATACGGTGCTGGCCATGTGCACGACCCCCTTCCATAGGCGGAACGCTGCACTCTCTCTGGATTTGCTGCCGACCATGTGCGTGACCCCCTTCCATGGGCGGAACGCAGCACTCACTGGATTCGCTGCCGGCCATGTGCGTGACCCCCTTCTCCAGGCGGAACGCTGCACTCTTACTGGATCTGTTGCCGATCATGTGCGTGACCCCCTTTTTAGGCGGAATACTGCACTCTCACCGGATACGGTACTGGCTATGTGCACGACCCCCTTCCTTAGGCGGAATGCTGCACTCTCACTGATGTGCTATGATGTACTTATGTACTATGTTACTATGCTGCACTCTCACTGATGTGCTATGATGTACTTATGTACTATGTTACTATGCTGCACTCACTGGTTTCGCTGCCGGCCATAGGCATGACCCCCTTCCATAGGCGGTATGCTGCACTCATTGGATTCGCTGCCGGCCTTGGGTATGCCTCCTTCTCTCAGGCAGCATACATACATCCCTCTGTCTGTGGTTGTTTTCTCGCAGGTACGTTGCTGGCCATGTGCATACATGGCAGGGTGCTTGCACTCTCGCTGGATCCGCTGTCGGCCATATGCATGACCCCCCTTCCGTGGGCGGTGTATGCACTCTCGCTGGATTCGCTGCCAGCCAGGGGCATGCCTTCCTTCCTAGGTGACATACACACATTCTCACTGACTGTGTTTGTCTCTCGCCAGTACGTTGCTGGCCATGTGTATGACTCCCATACATGGCGGGGTGCTCGCACTCTCCCTGGATGAGATGCTGGCCATGTGCATTACCCCCCCTTTTTCTGGGCGGCATGCTACAATCTCACCAGATACATTGCTGGCCATGAGAATGGCCCTCTAACATGGGTGGAACGCTTGCACTTCCATTGGATACGGTGCTGGCCTTGTGCGTGACCACCCCTCATTCCATGGGCAGAATTTGGCACGCTCATGAGATTCACGGCTGTCCTTGTATGGCTGTGCTGGACTTGTACATGTCCCCCTTCATTGGCAGAGTAGTTGCACTCTCGCTGAGTTCAGTGTTGGGTGTATTATTGCACACTCACTTAATGCTAGGATAACCCTGTGCATGTTCCCCTTTCACTAGGTGGACCTCCTGCGTTCAGGCTGGATTATAGGGTATGTCCTGCTTCTCTGAAGTAGGTACGACTTAGGCATCACTCCCTTTTGGGACGGGCCTTTGCACTCTTGCCGACTGCAGTTTGCCAGGTACAATTTCCCCCCTTTCGGGGCGGACTGATTGCGTTCCATCGCATGCTATACTAGGCTTGTGCATAACTCCCTTTCAGGTTGCACTTTGCAATTCTGTACATGCTGTGGTGAGCCCCCTTTTTCGCTGAGTAACCTTTTTGCAGTGAGCGGACGTTCTTGTGCGTTGTTTGGGCCGTGTATGCCTTCTCCTCCTGTAGGTGGGTTGGCCTTCTCACTGCTTACGGGGCTGCTTGTACGTATGCCTCACCTGCTTCCTGCGGCATACTTTTGTTTTCTTGGGATTCGATGCTTGCCGCAAGCCTTGCACTCGTCTCTAAGGAGTTCATTCTGTCCACCTGACCCGGACAGGCTTTATTGCTCTCTGCTGCACCGAGCTGGGTGGTACTCATTAATTTAGTTGGCCTTTCATCCCAGGGAGTGTTCATGGGTCCTTGATGCGTGCCCATTCGTCCTTCCGCGGCATTGCTTCCCTGCGCTAGTGGTCACATGGTCGAGAGTGCTGTTGTCTGCAGCGCCCCTCGAATTCTTCGTTGGCTCTGGCAGGACTGCGGTTCCCTTGCCTGCTGCAATTTCCTCCTTTTCGGATGCAGTGTGGTGTGAGTCCTTCCTCTTGGCGCCTCTACGCTTCAGTCTGATCTGCTACCAGGTTCGGGCAGCTCTTCTCGGGAAGGTCACCCAACTTCTCTTGGGTGCTCGATTACCCAGGTCCGGAGGACCTCCGCCTTGGGTTCTTCAGGGTATTCGCCTTCTGCGATGCGGTGAACCGGGCGTCTCACAGTGTAGCGGGGTTCTGCTTTTGAGCTGTCCTATGGCTTCCCAGTTGCCCACTCCTCCTCCTTTCGGTTGGAGGGTTTTATGCCGGCCTCTGTCTCGACTACCTTATCTCGCCAGCTCTGTTTGGCCCCCGCTCGGTACAGATCACTCCGATGTGGCTTCTGCCCCGCCAGACTTCAGAGGCTGTTCTTTCACTGTCCTCCCCTTTGGGGAGAGCATGGTTGTTCATGTGGATGGTTCCGGTGTTCCTTTTGGCCTCGTACTGTCTCCCTTGTTCACACTGGCTGTATTAGCTGTGCCTATTTACCGAGTCTACCGCGTTCTGTCCTCCCGCTGAGTGCAGATTGCGTGGTCCATTCTAAGACAATGGTCCTGCTGTAGACTTACCTTCTCGGTAACTTGGGGGGACTACCTTTCGATCCAGATTGTCCTTTGATCTCCCACACCGGGACTGTACAACGTGGCTACATCAGCATGGACTTTAGCCTGTCTTGTCCTGGCATCTGGCGGATCCTTTGGTTCCTTTCCGTCTGTCCTTCTGCTCCCCCACTCGGGTGGATACGGGACAACGTTGCTCGAGGGCCGATGGGACCAGTTTTTGTCGACCCTTCTGCCCGTGTTACTGGTCTGCGCCTGATCACATTGGGTTTTCGCCGGCTTGCCAGGTGACTCCAGCGGGTTCGCTACTGTCCGCTCCTGGCTGTGTTTCGTCCAGGATCTGTCGTAAGACTTAGGGTTTTGTCTGGGGTTCTGTGGGAAGCTGTGCATTCCCCACTCTGACTTTCTCTCCCCATGGTTCTGTCTTTTTTCCAGTCCGGCCTGGACCTGGGTCTGGGACTCCTTTACTTGAGGTGTCAAGTGTCGGCGCTGTTCTTCCTCTTCCAGCGTTCCCCGGCCCTCTGGGCCTGTCAAGACCTTCTTCCTCGGAGTGGCTCTTTGGTTCCTCTGTACTGTCCTTCGGTACCTCCCTGGGGACTACATACTGAGCTCTCGGCGCTCCAATCTTGTCCTTGGAGCCGTTACAGAAGTTCTCTCTACCCCTTCTGTCCTGTACAGTTGTGTTTCCGTATCAGTCGTGTCTCTGATGGGTGCCTGAATGGCCCCTTTTTGTTCTGAGCCTTCTGTCTTTTCCCAGGACAGGGCTGTTCTACATCCCGTTTCTTCCTTCCTTCCTTCTGAAGGTGGTGTTTGCCTTTCGCTTCAACACTTCACCGATTTGGACGTTGTTTGGGCCTTGCCGTTTTTACTTGGAGATCTCCGACTCTTGTCGACGTTCGGCCTCTTGGGTTTCCAGAAGGTCCGTGCATATGGTTGACGGACTCCAGGGTGGTTTTCCTCCGCCTTATCAGATTGACTATTGCTGAGGTTACCGCACCAAGGGCAGGATTCTGCCTTTGGTGTCACCATTCATTTCACCAGAGCGGTCGGTGCCTCCTGGGCCGGAGGCATTGGGCTTCGGCCATGCATTTGGGCAAGGCGGGCACAGGTCTTCCTTGCACGCCTTGCCGAGTTCTACAGGGTGCATACTCTGGCAGATGCTGCCTTGGCCCGCCTGGGTCTGCAGGCGGCGGTTCATTGATGCCTTTCGGGTGCTTCACCTTGGAGCTGTGGTCCCTCCCCTTTTGGACTGCTTTTGAACGTCCCAAGGTCTTCTGTGTCCCCCAAGGAAACTGGGCGAGAAAACGAGATTTTTGTATAACTTACCAGTAAAATCTCTTTCTCGCTCTTTCCTTGGGGGACACAGCACCCATCCATTCATTGTTTTCTCTGCACGGTTTCCGAGTTTTTGTTACCCGTTGGGTAGTTGGCTTGTTGGTTACTTGTTGGACTTTGCCTTTTCTCACTGCTTGGACACGCAACTGGCAGTCTCTCTCTCCAGGCTGAGGGTATAGCTGTGGAGGAGGGGCTTAACAGCTTTCACTTAGTGTCACGCCTCCTATGGAGATGAGCTATACCAAGGTCTTCTGTGTCCCCCAAGGAAAGAGCGAGAAAGAGATTTTACTGGTAAGTTATACAAAAATCTCGTTATTATGTTACTGTGTATTACTATGCAATTAATAGTATTCAAATACCAAATGGGTATTACAACCTCTTGCTTACTCAGCCTGCCACGCACTTTATTCTATCAATTCAAAACCACCATTAGTCTTGGGGTCAAGAATAGTGAACTGTTAAAACCACATGGGCCTGTATAGATGGTGGATTTAACTCTCATATTTTTATCGTGCTCTTGACATTCACAACACTATTAATTATTTTATGTTGGGGAGTTGGCTTACCGGATCTCCAACCCTATAATAGCCATCAACAGGTCACATGCTTACTATAAATTCAGCTCCTCCACAAATGTCCCCCTGACATGTTTCCCATCCTAAACTGTGCCATCAGGGGAAAGGGACAATGGTGTGTATATATGCCCAGTAGTTTCTCTGTCACTTCCCCATTCGCTCAGTGCTGCTGCAGTGATCTCACAGTGAAGCAGGTGAAGCAGCCCAGACACCTTTCATTCATTCCTATTTTTAAATTCATATAAAGATATAGCTACTGTATATTTCTATTCAAACAGTGCAGATGAACATTGGGGGGAGAGGGACATTATATGCCATATGTATCTCTGGGGCTATATGTGAGGGACTATTTTTGCAATGCGTCCTGGGATATGCAGGTGCTTGATGAGCTACTGCCCACCCACAGGAGGAAAGTCGTCAAAATAAATTATTAGAAAAGTTTAATATTCTTTAGATAACTCCTTTAATATGTTTACCTAGTGTTGGACTGGAGTGCCTAGGACCCACAGGTAAAAAAAAAATTTGGGGCCCACCGTACGTAAACATTCAAATATTACCAGCAGCAAGATGCTACCAGATGATTGAATATGGCAGACCCTGCAGCAACTCTGAGAAGGTAGGTCCTGGGGAAAAGGGGATACTGGTAGCTTTCCTCAATACCTATAAGTCACCTAAGCTCAAATCATGTCTATAATAATAGAATTTCTTTAACCCCTTCAGGACCCTTCCATTTTTCACCTTAAGAACCACGCCATTTTTAGCAAATCTGACGACATGTCACTTTATGTGGTGATAACTTTAAAACGCTTTTACTTATTAAGGCCATTCTAAGACTGTTTTCTATCACATATTGTACTTCATGACAGTGGTAAATTTGAGTAGAAATATTTCATTTTTATTTATAAAAAAAAAAACCAAATATACAAAAAATTTGGAAACATTTGGAAAAATTAGCAAATTCCAATTTCTCTACGTTTAAAATGGATAGTAATACCTCCAAAAATAGTTATTACTTTACATTCCCCATGTGTTCACTTTATGTTTGGATCATTTTGAAAATTACATTTTATTTTTTAGGAACGTTAGAAGGCTTAGAAGTTTAGAACCAAATTTTCCAAAACACAATTTTTTAAAGACCAGTTAAGTTATTAAGTCACTTTGTGGGGCTTAGATATTAGAAATCACAACATTTTACAAACTACACCCCTCAAGCTATTCAAAACTGATTTTATAAACTTTGTTAAACCTTTAGGTATTCCACGAGAATTAAATGAAAATGGGAAGGAAATTTCCAAATTTCACTTTATTTTAGCAGATTTTAAATTTTAATCTACAGTATTTCTACTGCAATACATCAAAGGTTTACAGCCAACCAAAACTCAAAATCTATTACACTGATTCTGGAGAAACACTCCATATGTGCTCAAAAACTGATGTATGATCGCAATGCAAGCTTCAGAGTGGAAGGAGTACCATCTGGCTTTTGGAGAGCGGATTTAGCTGGAATGGTAATTGGGAACTATGTCGCATATGAAGACACCCTGAGGTGGCCCTAAAGTGGAAACAGCCAAAAAGTGACCCCATTTTGAAAACTACACCCCTCAAGAAATCTTTCAAGGTGTGTAGTGAACACTTTGACCTCAAAGGTGTTTCCTAGAATTAGGAAACACTTGGCAGTGAAAATGAAAAATTTTTTCTAGAAAAAGTTGATTTACACTCTCACTTCACTTTCCCAAAAGGTAACAGGACAAAATGCACCCCATATTTTGTTCCCCACAACCCATATGTGCTCAAAAACTGATGTATGTGCGCACTGTACTGGACTCCTGCATAATGGAAACCAGGACAGATCCGTTATGCTGCACATAGACTTGTATTATGAAGGATCAAAATGGAATGCCTCTTAAAGGCGTCCGTTTTGACTTCTGTCTTATGGATTCCGCTATTTTTCTTTATAACAATGTTATAATGGAGAACAATGATGGAATCCAAAACGGTGATGTGAACACGCCCTAACCCTACCTAACCAAAATTGGATTAAATATATATATATATATATATATATATACACAAAAAAAAATCTGCACAGTAAACTGAGCAGACCAATCAGGAAAATGGATGTTTCTGATCAACGCTCAGCAGGTGCAGGACGCACGCACGCACACAGATATTATGTGCGTGCAAGAATCTACACTAACACTACCTAACTAAATTAGATTTATATATATATATATATAAAAAAGAAAAATGATGGCGGCACTGGAAAAGTACAAGGAGGGTGCTAGGTCCAGGGATGTGGCAGCTTACCCCGTCTGATAGAGATGAAAAACGGACAGGACTCCAAGTAAAAGATAGTGGTGTTTATTCACCCATGTGGATGGCAACGTTTCAGCTCATACAAGAGGCTTGAAAAAGGCTCTTGTATGAGCTGAAATGTTGCCAACCACATGGGTAAATAAACACCACTATGTTTTACTTGGAGTGCTGTCCGTTTTTCATCTCTATATATATATATATATATATATATATATATATATATATATATATATATCAAAATTTAAAACTGCAGCACATCCAATGTGGTGAAAGAAAAAAGTGATCTTTTATTCACCGTGCAACGTTTCAGTTCACTTCCTGTGACCGTTATCAAGCCTTGATAAATTAGGTAGTGTTAGTGTAGATTCTTGCACGCACATAATATCTGTGTGTGTGTGTCCTGCATATATGTGTGGATGGCTGGTTGCATCTGTACCGCTGGCACTCCAGATTTATGGTTGGTTCTGCCTTGGACTTCTCATATATATATATATACACTGCTCAAAAAAATAAAGGGAACACTTAAAGAACACAATGTAACTCCAAGTCAATCACACTTCTGTGAAATCAAACTGTCCACTTAGGAAGCAACACTGAGTGACAATCAATTTCACATGCTGTTGTGCAAATGGGATAGACAACAGGTGGAAATTATAGGCAATTAGCAAGACATCCCCAATAAAAGAGTGGTTCTGCAGGTGGTGACTTGACCACTTCTCAGTTCCTATGCTTCCTGGCTGATGTTTTGGTCACTTTTGAATGCTGCCGGTGCTTTCACTCTAGTGGTAGCATGAGACGGAGTCTACAACCCACACAAGTGGCTCAGGTAGTGCAGCTTATCCAGGATGACACATCAATGCGAGCTGTGGCAAGAAGGTTTGCTGTGTCTGTCAGCGAAGTGTCCAGAGCATGGAGGCGCTACCAGGAGACAGGCCAGTACATCAGGAGACGTGGAGGAGGCCGTAGGAGGGCAAAAACCCAGCAGCAGGACCGCTACCTCCGCCATTGTGCAAGGAGGAACAGGAGGAGCACTGCCAGAGCCCTGCAAAATGACCTCCAGCAGGCCACAAATGTGCATGTGTCTGCTCAAACGGTCAGAAACAGACTCCATGAGGGTGATATGAGGGCCCGACATCCACAGGTGGGGGTTGTGCTTACAGCCCAACACCGTGCAGGATGTTTGGCATTTGCCAGAAAACACCAAGATTGGAAATTCGCCACTGGTGCCCTGTGCTCTTCACAGATGAAAGCAGGTTCACACTGAGAACATGTGACAGACATGACAGAGTATGGAGACACCGTGGAGAACGTTTTGGTGCCTGCAACATCCTCCAGCATGACCGGTTTGGCATTGGGTCAGTAATGGTGTGGGGTGGCATTTCTTTGGAGGGCCGCACAGCCCTCCATGTGCTCGCTAGAGGTAGCCTGACTGCCATTAGGTACCGAGATGAGATCCTCAGACCCCTTGTGAGACCATATGCTGATGTGGTTGGCCCTGGGTTCCTCCTAATGCAAGACAATGCTAGACCTCATCTGGCTGGAGTGTGTCAGCAGTTCCTGCAAGACGAAGGCATTGATGCTATGGACTGGCCCGCCCGTTCCCCAGACCTGAATCCAATTGAGCACATCTGGGACATCACGTCTTGCTCTATCCACCAATGTCACATTGCACCACAGACTGTCCAGGAGTTGGCAGATGCTTTAGTCCAGGTCTGGGAGGAGATCCCTCAGGAGACCGTCCGCCACCTCATCAGGAGCATGCACAGGCGTTGTAGGGAGGTCATACAGGCACGTGGAGGCCACACACACTACTGAGCCTCATTTTGACTTGTTTTAAGGACATTACATCAAAGTTGGATCAGCCTGTAGTGTGTTTTTCCACTTTAATTTTGAGGGTGACTCCAAATCCAGACCTCCATGGGTTAAAAAAATTGATTTCCATTTTTTTTTTTTTGCGTGATTTTGTTGTCAGCACATTCAACTATGTAAAGAACAAAGTATTTCAGAAGAATATTTAATTAATTCAGATCTAGGATGTGTTATTTTTGTGTTCCCTTTTTTTTTTTTGAGCAGTGTATATATATATATATATATATAGTTGTTCTCCAAAAAAGAGGCAGCACTCTAATATAAAAGTGAAAAAACCCGCTTTATTCCCCTCTGCAAAGTTTCAACTGCTCATTGCAGTCTTTATCAAGCATACAAACTCGTGTCAGAACATCCACATTTATACCCACAATACCTTGTGAGTCAAATAGTGATAATTACATAATCAAGTGAAAAAATACATAATAAAGTGCAAAAAAGATAATGTAAAATATATAATTAAATCAGTGATACAACAACTTATTATACATCTCGTGAAGCCATGATTATTAATATTTAAAAATCACATATTTCATTGTAAATTCACATAAAGTGACATTGGGCATTAATCAATTAAAGTGATCACCTGTGTGTGATTAAATGAATGGCCAATCGGCCGCATAGAAACAACTTGCACAGCAGTGTAATCGGATGGCGCCAACCTCAGCGTCTCCAGTCAGTCAATGCGCATGTCCGGTAACCAGTATATATATACATATAACTAACTACACAAAAAATAAATCTGCACAGTAAACTGAGCAAACTGATCAGAAAAATTTATGTTTCTCATCAACGCTCAACAGGGGCAGGACGCACGCACACACATATTATGTGCGTGCAAAAATCTACACTAACACTTCCTTAAAATTGATTTCTATTTAGCACTAAATGTATTTTTTACACCAAAAAAAAAAAGAAAACTGAGCACAAAAGCTACCAGTAAAGAAAATGGTAATTATTGGTGCTATGGGCTGTAGAAAGCACGCAAGCTGACGTTTGGTGCGTCCATGCAGACACTGCAGTATAAAAATGTACTGCAGATACAAAAAAAAAGAACACTATCTAAAAATCAACACACACGTGTTAGAGTAGGTCCCACCTGATGAGAAGCGACCTTGCCGTCTGGTAGGTGGGCCCGACATATTTTTGATCAATAATATGCGCTAAGAGCTTCTCCACTGCTTTGCAGTAACTATATGGCGTCATGTATTTGACCCTGTTTACACACATTCACCTGTTCACTTAGTCTTAGCGCATATAGTGGTGTGCTGCTACTGTTTTTTGTTTGCTGTATTATTGCCGGGTAGCTTGCACCTGCGATTTGTCTCAGGAGGTGCTGTTCCGTTTTTTGATATATATATAGTATAGAGGACTAGGCATCCTCTGTGGAACTTAGCACTCCTCGCCCATCCCCCACCCCTTGGTGCTTCTAATCAGAGAAACAGCTGGATATTCCGTGTTAGAGTAGGTCCCACCTGATGAGAAGCGACCTTGCCGTCTGGTAGGTGGGCCCGACATATTTTTGATCAATAATATGCGCTAAGAGCTTCTCCACTGCTTTGCAGTAACTATACACTGCGTGCAGAATTATTAGGCAAATGAGTATTTTGACCACATCATCCTCTTTATGCATGTTGTCTTACTCCAAGCTGTATAGGCTCGAAAGCCTACTACCAATTAAGCATATTAGGTGATGTGCATCTCTGTAATGAGAAGGGGTGTGGTCTAATGACATCAACACCCTATATTAGGTGTGCATAATTATTAGGCAACTTCCTTTCCTTTGGCAAAATGGGTCAAAAGAAGGACTTGACAGGCTCAGAAAAGTCAAAAATAGTGAGATATCTTGCAGAGGGATGCAGCACTCTTAAAATTGCAAAGCTTCTGAAGCGTGATCATCGAACAATCAAGCGTTTCATTCAAAATAGTCAACAGGGTCGCAAGAAGCGTGTGGAAAAACCAAGGCGCAAAATAACTGCCCATGAACTGAGAAAAGTTAAGCGTGCAGCTGCCAAGATGCCACTTGCCACCAGTTTGGCCATATTTCAGAGCTGCAACATCACTGGAGTGCCCAAAAGCACAAGGTGTGCAATACTCAGAGACATGGCCAAGGTAAGAAAGGCTGAAAGACGACCACCACTGAACAAGACACACAAGCTGAAACGTCAAGACTGGGCCAAGAAATATCTCAAGACTGATTTTTCTAAGGTTCTATGGACTGATGAAATGAGAGTGAGTCTTGATGGGCCAGTTGGATGGGCCCGTGGCTGGATTGGTAAAGGGCAGAGAGCTCCAGTCCGACTCAGACGCCAGCAAGGTGGAGGTGGAGTACTGGTTTGGGCTGGTATCATCAAAGATGAGCTTGTGGGGCCTTTTCGGGTTGAGGATGGAGTCAAGCTCAACTCCCAGTCCTACTGACAGTTTCTGGAAGACACCTTCTTCAAGCAGTGGTACAGGAAGAAGTCTGCATCCTTCAAGAAAAACATGATTTTCATGCAGGACAATGCTCCATCACACACGTCCAAGTACTCCACAGCGTGGCTGGCAAGAAAGGGTATAAAAGAAGAAAATCTAATGACATGGCCTCCTTGTTCACCTGATCTGAACCCCATTGAGAACCTGTGGTCCATCATCAAATGTGAGATTTACAAGGAGGGAAAACAGTACACCTCTCTGAACAGTGTCTGGGAGGCTGTGGTTGCTGCTGCACGCAATGTTGATGGTGAACAGATCAAAACACTGACAGAATCCATGGATGGCAGGCTTTTGAGTGTCCTTGCAAAGAAAGGTGGCTATATTGGTCACTTATTTGTTTTTGTTTTGTTTTTGAATGTCAGAAATGTATATTTGTGAATGTTGAGATGTTATATTGGTTTCACTGGTAAAAATAAATAATTGAAATGGGTATATATTTGTTTTTTGTTAAGTTGCCTAATAATTATGCGCAGTAATAGTCACCTGCACACACAGATATCCCCCTAAAATAGCTAAAACTAAAAACAAACTAAAAACTACTTCCAAAAATATTCAGCTTTGATATTAATGAGTTTTTTGGGTTCATTGAGAACATGGTTGTTGTTCAATAATAAAATTAATCCTCAAAAATACAACTTGCCTAATAATTCTGCACTCCCTGTATGGCGTCATGTATTTGACCCTGTTCACACACATTCACCTGTTCACTTAGTCTTAGCGCATATAGTGGTGTGCTGCTACTGTTTTTTGTTTGCTGTATTATTGCCGGGTAGCTTGCACCTGCGATTTGTCTCAGGAGGTGCTGTTCCGTTTTTTGAGATATACATATATATTTCTAAATATTACTTTAAAAAAAAAAAGCACAGATACAAAAAAAATATCTGCACCAAAGAAATTTGCACAGGTGCTGAACACTGGACTAAGGACAGATCAGCGTTTGGCGTTCATGGCTCGCAGAGCAGGGGGGAAAAAGCCAGATAAAAGTGACAAAAAAAGTCACAATTAGGGGCAGGAATTAGGGCTTGGGAAGGGGGGGTGGATTAGGGATCTGGAACTTCTGCTGCTGAAAAAAAAAAAATCACTGCAGCAGATGTTCCAGATGTTGTTCTTCTTTTCACAGATACCAGTAAGCAGTGGTGGTGCACCACAAGTCCCAGCAAGCCAACAAGCAGCACAGAAAAGCACAGAACCTCTCTGTACGCAGTCACCAGCTAGAATGACTGCATGCAGAAAGGTTCAGCCTTTTCCTGTGCTGCTCTAGCGCTGCCATTGGCTGGAGCGTTGTTCCAGCCAATCACAGCCCTGGAAGGGGTTCAGCCCTTTCCTGTGCTGTTATAGCGCTGCCATTGGTTGAAGCGTTGTTCCAGCCAATCGCAGCGCCGGCAGGGCACGCCAAACACTGGAGTCCCCTGCCTGACCTCAGAGGAGACTGGTGCTGACTAGTTCAGCACCGGTCACCTCCCATGACCCCTCTCCCGACCCACCCCACAGATTCCTTCTGCTTCCGGCACTGCGATGTGCTGGTCTTCATTGACCAGCCAATCGCAGCGCTTGGAGCTGCATGGGGGGTGGAAAGACACCATTCTGCCCTTACCCGGCATGGATGCCTGCTGGTAAGAGCAGCCATGGTGCCCCTATTTCCCTGTGATCCTGCCCCAGCACCCGGCGGACCTTGCGCCGTACATGTACGTCGCTGCTCCTTAAGTCACGTCCAGCTGCACCATACATGTACAGCGCAGGTCCTTAAGGGGTTAATAATCTATCAGGTTTTTTAAATGAACATAGGCTGGTTGAGGTGCTGTACATTGTATGTATGTAGTGCAGTAAGTCTACTGTGTTATGTGCCACTTGTCCATGGGGTGGGAGACTAGGGGCCCACCTTGCTCAGATGCCCAACAGGGGATTCACCTGTACCCCTGTGGGCCAGTCCGAGCCTGTGTTTACCACCACATTCTAAGTATGGAAATGAAAAGGTGGTGGTACTGGAGGTGTCCTTTCTTTCTTCACAGGCATCTTTCGTTTGACAGCCCTTGCATGTGCAAAATAAACACTTGCAAATGAATGTTAAAAAATTAACAATAAAAATATAATAAGGAGAATCCACAGACAGCTTTCTTGGGATAGATATTATTAAACCATTGCAAAAGTATAGATGCCTAAAGACTCTTGCTAGCTGTTCAATATTTTGCACATAGCCAAAGCGACTCATCAGTAAATCAGTCACTCTCATGAAGAATTCTGGACAGAAGCTGATCTGTGGAATACTGCTGAGTATAGTTATAGAGATATAGTGATACAACTCCACAATTTTATTTTAAAAGAAAAAGGTTGTAAGTCATAATTTTGAGACAAAAAAAGCAAACTATAATAGAGGTCAAACAGAAAATGCACTTTACTCCAAGTGTTCTGATTTTGTGCAGCCATTTCATTTTTCAGCAGAGTCAAAACAATAAGCAGCACACAAAAATATCACAGGGTGTGACTATAACTGGCAATGGTAAACATAGAAGGAAAGATTCAAATTTAGGCGCACATTTATTAAGACCGGCGTTTTAGACATCAGTCTTAACAACCCCTATACCTGGCGGTGTTTCCCCCAGAGTTAAGAAGAGGCGCAAGCCTCTCCATAACTTCGGCGGATCCTCCGCTGTCTTATATTTGGACCATTTTCTACGCCTAAAACAGGTGTAGAAAATGGTAAATGAAATGGGTCTGCTGACCCATGCCCTTCCAAGTTCACATTTTAGTGTCAAATTTAAATTTTCATGCAAATTTTTGCTGATGATCAATTTTTGCTACAAAGTGTTTTGCTGTGTGCTTTCAGAAAATGTAGTGCAAAAATATTACATGGCCTCTGTTTAAATGTTTTTAAGAGAACAAGCTCTTGTTGCTGCCAGTGATGAGCGGCAGGGGCAATATTCGAATTTGCGATATTTCGCGAATATTTGGGTGAATATTCGTCATATATTTGCGAATTCGAGAATTCGTGATCTCGTCATTATTTTCTTGATTGCGTCAATTGGCAATCGTAAAATTCGCAATACGAATATTTGCGATCAACACTACTCCTATAGGCAACATTCCTATTGGTTGCTAGGGATGTTGCTAAGGGCTGATTTTCACTATAAATTCGCAATATATTCGCAATAAATTTGTGATTAGAATATTCGTGAATACAAATATAGCACTATATTCTAAATATTTGCAAATTCTCGAAGTGGCGATATTCACGATTAAAATTCGCGATTTGAATATTCGCTCTCAACACTAGTTGCTGCGTACACTTCTCTTATACATAACACGTCAACCCAAGGATGCCACTTGATACTGGAGATGAGTGAGGTTTTGAAAAATTTGATTTGACAGCTTCACCGAAGTTCAACAAGAAACTCTATTCTTACCAAATTAATTTATCACGAATCATGATAAATCAGGCCAATTTTACTAATCATATTCTTCCCACTTGGTGGCCCAATCTCAGTGTAAAGGTTGGAACGTAAACTGCTGGGAGACTGCATGGAGATTGTAGGAGACTGCTGAACTACAGACTCTGCTACAATTTATCGCCATGTGCATAACTATGCAGAGCACCAATATTTAAGTAGTGGTGCCATGATACAGTGGGGAGGGTGGCAGCAGCAGTGACAATAGTGGCCCCATGACAAAGTAGAAAGGGGAGGCAGCAGCTGTGGCATACAGCAGAAGATGGTGGCAGATCGCAGTAGTAGCAGGTTCCAACAGCAGCAGTGTGATAGCAAGGCCCAGTAACATGCATATCCTTGTAAAAATGAAACATATACAGTACATATCAGTAGGCCAAGAATCCCCATTGTAGCAATGGCATTAAAAGCAGCAGACGAGAGGCATAAGTCAGATGGCAGCATCAGAATGGTGGCATCAGGACGTGGCAAGAAGTAACAGCCCATTTTATACAATAGTCCAGTGTGCCAGCACACTACAGTATGATCAATAGTGGCAGAATGATCTATGCTGTTGCTTCAAGCACTGGTGTCTGGAAATCCTGGTTGATCCACGTCGGATTTATATTTATGAAGGTTAGTCTTTCAATATTTTGGGAGGAATATTGAGTTCTCTTAAATGTAACTCTGTCCCCCACCGCACTGAACACCTGCTCTGATGCCACACTACTGTCCAGGCAGGAAAAGTATGCCCATGACAAACTTGGCCAGTTGCGATCAAGCTCCAAGTTGGTATGCCCATTAGTCCAGGGTAATGATGAGCGGCGCGGGCAATATTCGAGTTTGCAATACTTAGCGAATATATAGAAGAATATTATCATATATTCGCTAATTCACGAATTTGCTATCATCGTACACTAATATTCATGTAATGCTCATGTGCAAGGGGCGTGGCCTAATTCCTGAACTATTTGCAAACTACCCAAAGTTTTTAGAAGATTGGAAAAGATGGTGTGAAGCAATTTCCGCGACAGTGAGACAGAACTAGTGATCACTGTAAGTATTTTGACATTACAGCAGTGTATTTGATTATATTTCACATGCATGTCAGAACAATCGCTTTATATGCAGATAGAATGTTATAAAATATTCGTGATTGCGAAAATCACCACTTATAATCAGGTCTAAGTAGATATTACTGATTGGTGCACTAAGTATTGTTGTGACATCATAGCACTATGTCAGTAGCATGTATGTATGGACAGCAGAGAAATACCTCTCACATGCACATTGCACATCCATTTTCCTGCTGCACACTATATGCCCCTCACACACACAAAAACATAGTCTATAGATAAGAGTTTGTGTCCTGTTGGTCAGGACTCAGAAGAAGCTTTCTTTGTCTTACCGCCAGTGTTTAATGGTTCATTTAGAGTTACCCAGGGTGCACCACAGGAAGGCAAACCAGCTTTACACCCCACACCGTATCGTCACTTCACTAGACAGGTACATCTCTGCTCAGCTGGCCAATATCTAATTGCTCAGACCCCACACACATATAATCGCAATACAATCCGATCCTATAACGGTAACATTAAATCTAATACACTGCTCAAAAAAATAAAGGGAACACAAAAATAACATATCCTATATCTGAATTAATTAAATATTCTTCTGAAATACTTTGTTCTTTACATAGTTAAATGTGCTGACAACAAAATCACACCAAAAAAAAAAATGGAAATCAAATTTTTTAACCCATGGAGGTCTGGATTTGGAGTCACCCCTAAAATTAAAGTGGAAAAACACACTACAGGCTGATCCAACTTTGATGTAATGTCCTTAAAACAAGTCAAAATGAGGCTCAGTAGTGTGTGTGGCCTCCACGTGCCTGTATGACCTCCCTACAACACCTGTGCATGCTCCTGATGAGGTGGCGGACGGTCTCCTGAGGGATCTCCTCCCAGACCTGGACTAAAGCATCTGCCAACTCCTGGACAGTCTGTGGCGCAACGTGACGTTGGTGGATAGAGCGAGACATGATGTCCCAGATGTGCTCAATTGGATTCAGGTCCGGGGAACGGGCGGGCCAGTCCATAGCATCAATGCCTTCGTCTTGCAGGAACTGCTGACACACTCCAGCCACATGAGGTCTAGCATTGTCTTGCATTAGGAGAAACCCAGGGCCAACCTCACCAGCATATGGTCTCACAAGGGGTCTGAGGATCTCATCTCGGTACCTAATGGCAGTCAGGCTACCTCTGGCGAGCACATGGAGGGCTGTGCGGCCCTCCAAAGAAATGCCACCCCACACCATTACTGACCCAATGCCAAACCGGTCATGCTGGAGGATGTTGCAGGCACCAGAATGTTCTCCACGGCGTCTCCAGACTCTGTCACGTCTGTCACATGTGCTCAGTGTGAACCTGCTTTCATCTGTGAAGAGCACAGGGCGCCAGTGGCGAATTTCCAATCTTGGTGTTTTCTGGCAAATGCCAAACGTCCTGCACGGTGTTGGGCTGTAAGCAGAACCCCCACCTGTGGACGTCGGGCCCTCATATCACCCTCATGGAGTCTGTTTCTGACCGTTTGAGCAGACACATGCACATTTGTGGCCTGCTGGAGGTCATTTTGCAGAACTCTGGCAGTGCTCCTCCTGTTCCTCCTTGCACAAAGGCGGAGGTAGCTGTCCTGCTGCTGGGTTGTTGCCCTCCTACCGCCTCCTCCACGTCTCCTGATGTACTGGCATGTCTCCTAGTAGCGCCTCCATGCTCTGGACACTACGCTGACAGACACAGCAAACCTTCTTGCCACAGCTCGCATTGATGTGCCATCCTGGATAAGCTGCACTACCTGAGCCACTTGTGTGGGTTGTAGACTCCGTCTCATGCTACCACTAGAGTGAAAGCACCGGCAGCATTCAAAAGTGACCAAAACATCAGCCAGGAAGCATAGGAACTGAGAAGTGGTCAGGTCACCACCTGCAGAACCACTCCTTTATTGGGGGTGTCTTGCTAATTGCCTATAATTTCCACCTGTTGTCTATCCCATTTGCACAACAGCATGTGAAATTGATTGTCACTCAGTGTTGTTTCCTAAGTGGACAGTTTGATTTCACAGAAGTGTGATTGACTTGGAGTTACATTGTGTTGTTTAAGTGTTCCCTTTATTTTTTTGAGCAGTGTATTTCCCGTTCAAAGACTTAAATACTTTTTGATGTTATGTTGAGGACATTATTGTCAATACTTCTATTAAAAGAAACTTGATTATATGCTTGTGTCTTTATTCTGCAGCGCATGTTAGTGTGGGGCTATGACCGCACCCGGGTCCAGGCAGAAAAGCGGAGGATCGTGAACGAGATCCGGACAAAGCTGAAAGAAAAATTCTAGATTAGTCATCCCAGGATGGCCGTCTTGAAAAAAATGGTCCGATCTGAAGAGGAGGCACATTGGCTGGATCACTGAGATCCGTGACCGCACATGCCCAAGTACAATGCTTACATTACTTTTGTTTCTCTCAGTATTCGAAGAGAAAAAAATATCCAGCTCACCATAAGCGCTCGGTGCACGGAGAGGACCGGACTCGTCCTTTGTACAATTCCAATAAAAGCAAGTTCTCCAGCATCCGTCAGTATTAGTCGTCTTTATTGTAGATCGGTATAACAGTACATACTGCAATCTTCACCACCCTCCACCACAGGTTAACATGTTTCAAACTGGAAAGTTCTTAATCAGAACTTGAGGTTATCTACAATAAAGACGACTAGTACTGACGGATGCTGGAGAACTTGCTTTTATTGGTTTTGTTTCTCTCACCAACACTCTGTAATGTATATATACAGTTAGGGGTGTTTCTATCACGAGGCAAACAAGGCATTTGCCTAGGGTGGCACTTGCCAATGGGGCGGCAAAATGCCTTGTTTGCTTAGTGATAGTTACACAATATGCTAAATATTTTTTTTGCCCCTTGTCCGATCCGATCCTTCACTATGCGAGTGTAACGGGGTTACGAAGGTGCACTCGGTCCCCCATTGCCCACAGAACTGTTGCTTAGCTTTGGAAATGAGGATCTGTGTTTGACCTCATTCCCAGGGCGGCTTTACTGCTGGGTGGCTTCCTGCTCCTAAGTCTGCCTTGAGCGCCGAGCTGATCACTCGGTGCTCAACTGGTTGGTCTGTCGGTCATGTGACGCTGGCCACGTCACATGACCCTCACTCCCCACTATAAATACAGGCAGCCTGCTAGCCACAGGTTGCCTGTTAATTTCTAGGTTCCTGGCTATTTGTTGGACTACTGAAGACTTACCTGATCCTGTTCCCTGACGATCCTTTTGCCTGCTCCTCCTGTACTGCGCATCCGTCCTGGTATTGTGACCTCGGCTCCCACCTGACTACTCTCTTAGGACTCCTCTTGTACTTCTCTACTCTCCTGGTATTTGACCCCGGCTTCTCCTGACCATTCTTTGCTTAACCCTTTGTACTGCGTAGCTCTCTTGGTTCTGACCCGGTCCGTTCATGTTCCGTATTTTGTCTTGTCTGTCTTCCCTGCACGTATCCAAGGTTAGGGACTGTCGTCCAGTTGTCCCCTGTCATCAGGACTTATGAGGCAAGTAGGCAGGGCCAGGGGTGAGGGTGGAGCGCAGTGGTCACTATCCTTCCCTGTGTGTGTGTGTGGACGTGACCGTTACAGATTAACAGGCCCAATAACCACTGTATCATGAATCCTCTTACTACCCTGACTGACCATGTCTCTAACTTGACACAGAGGGTGCAGGAGCTAGGAGAGAAACTCCGTTCTTGTGAGTTAGGGCAAGGTTCTTCCACTCCTCTGTCCTCTAGTCCACATTTTGAACCCCAGATCAAGCTCCCAGAACCCTTTTCTGGAGACCGGAAGAGGTTTCTCTCCTTTAAGGAGAATTGCAAACTCTACTTCCGTTTGCGCCCCGTGTCCTCCGGTCCCGAGAGCCAACGCGTGGGGATTATCATTTCTCTACTACAGGGTGATCCCCAGGACTGGGCATTTTCGTTACCTCCTGGGGCCAGTTGTCTAACTTCTGTGGAGGGGTTTTTTCAGGCCCTGGGTACCCTCTATGACGAACCAGACAGGGCCCTGGTAGCCGAGACGGCTCTTAGGGCACTAGTTCAGGGCCATCTCCCTGCGGAGGAGTATTGCACCCAATTCAGATGGTGGTGTGTCCCCTCAGGATGGAATGAACCAGCCCTGAAGAGTCAGTTTAGGTCTGGTCTATCTGATAATTTAAAAGATCTATTGGTCAATTACCAAATTCCTGAGACCTTAGAGGAGATGATGACCCTAGTTGTCCGACTTGACAGACGAGTTAGAGAGAGACGACAAGAACGACAGTTCTGTTCTCAGATGGTGGTCCAGCCAAAGGCCTTTTCCAGGGACAACACTGAGGTCTCCACCGAGGAACCCATGCAGGTTGGCATGACCCGGGGTAATCTTCGTCGCAGACGCGGAGAGTGCTTCTACTGTGGAGATCCTGGCCATTGGATCAACAAGTGTCCTAAGAGGGTCCTCTCTGACAAGTCTCCTAAGGCAAGACAACCTAAAGACCAGGTACACCCTGATTTTTCTAAAGGTAAGCTTTTGGTACCCATAACAATTTCTCTGGGGGTTAATAAGTGGCCGAGTAAGGCCTTTATTGACTCGGGTTCCGCGGCCAGCTTTATTGACTTTGAGTTTGCTTGTAAATTGGGTATTCCAATGTTTGCTTTACCTACACCTATCCATGTCATGGCTATTGATGCTACTCCCCTGATTGGTGGTACGGTGAGGTCATGTACCTCTGAAATTTCTCTGTCCGTGGGTGTGTGCCACTCTGAGAGATGTTCTCTTCTAGTCCTGGAGAACCTACCGGTTGAGGTGGTACTAGGGTTGCCTTGCCTCCGTTTACATAACCCCACAATTGATTGGTCCAAAGGAGAGTTGGTGAAATGGGGACCTAAGTGTGACTCATGCTTGTCCGTGGTCCAGGCTGGGGTTTCAGTAAGGTCTAATACATTACCCACTGTTATTAAGGAATATTCTGATGTGTTCTCGTCCCTTACTCCAGAGGTTCCACCCCCCCATAGACCTTATGATTGCACCATAGAGCTAATTGAGGGTGCCGAATTTCCTAAAGGTCGAATTTATAATCTTTCAGGGCCCGAACGCAAGGCTATGGAAGATTATATTAAGGAGATCCTTGCTAAAGGGCATATTAGACCTTCAGTCTCTCCTATGGGAGCAGGGTTTTTCTTTGTTAAAAAGAAGGATGGTGGTCTTAGGCCTTGTATTGATTACCGGAGATTAAATAAAATCACTGTCCAAAATAGATACTCTCTCCCATTGATTCCGGATTTATTTAACCAGGTTTTGGGGGAAACCTGGTTTTCCAAGATTGACCTGAAAGGGGCATACAATCTAATCCGAATCAAGGAGGGAGACGAATGGAAGACAGCGTTCAATACTCCGATAGGACACTTTGAATATCAGGTAATGCCTTTTGGACTCAGCAATGCCCCAGCTGTGTTCCAAAACTTAATGAACGTCATTCTTAGGGAGTTCTTAGGTAAATTTATTATTGTCTATCTTGACGACATTTTGATATTCTCTCCTGATTTCGAATCTCATGTGTCCCATGTCAAACAAGTATTAGAGGTGTTGAGGGAGAACCAGCTATCCGCTAAGCAAGAGAAATGTGTCTTTGGTGTACAGGAGATACTGTTTCTAGGGCATATTTTGACTCCTCACACCTTTAAGATGGATCCTGGTAAGGTTTTAGCAATTAAGGAATGGGTAAGGCCTTCATCCTTAAAGGCTTTACAACGTTTTTTGGGTTTCGCTAATTACTACCGTAAATTTATCATGAATTTTTCTGTAATTGCTAAGCCATTGACCGACCTTACTAAGAAAGGGGCGGATTTGGAGAATTGGTCTACCAAGGCCATTTCTTCATTTGAAAACATTAAAAAAAGCATTTAGTAGCGCTCCCATTCTGATCCAGCCTGATCAGGTGAGACCCTTTATTGTGGAGGTGGATGCGTCTGAGGACGGCGCAGGAGCAGTCCTTTCACAAGGTCCTGCTAGCCTCACTAACCTGAGACGGTGTGCCTTCTTCTCTAGGAAATTCTCTCCCACGGAGAGAAACTACGACATAGGGAATAGGGAGCTGCTGGCTATTAAATGGGCATTTGAGGAGTGGAGACATTTTTTGGAGGGGGCAAGGCATCGAGTAACTGTTGTCACTGATCATAAAAACCTTATGTTTCTCGAGTCCGCTAAGAGGTTGAATCCCCGACAAGCCCGATGGGCTCTGTTTTTTACCCGTTTTGATTTCTCCATTACGTTCAGGCCGGGAAGTAAAAATGTGAAAGCAGACGCATTATCTCGGAGCTTCCATGCTTTTCAACCCACTGAGACGCCGCCTGAATCCATCCTACCAGCAAACATCTTCTTAGCGGCTCTAACCCAGGATATCTCGGCTCGCATTAAGGCTGAACAACATCTGCCACCGGCATCCACCCCAACAGATAAGTTGTTTGTTCCTGTACAATTTCGTCTCCAGCTGTTGGGTGAGTGTCACGATTCTTGCTTTTGTGGACATCCGGGTGTTGAGGGCACTAAGGATCTGGTTTCTAGATCTTATTGGTGGCCCACTCTGACCAGGGATGTCAAGTCCTACGTGTCAGCCTGTGAGGTTTGTGCCAGGTCTAAGACACCTAGGACTCGCCCTGCTGGTAACCTACGACCTCTACCCATTCCCAGTAGACCCTGGTCCCATATCTCGATGGACTTTATAACTGACCTACCGTTGGCAGAGGGTAAGACTGTGGTTTGGGTAGTGGTCGATAGGTTTAGCAAGATGGTTCATTTCATTCCCCTGTCTAAACTTCCGAATGCTAAAACCCTGGCGTCTATTTTTGTGAGAGAGATTGTTTGTTTACATGGCATCCCGGAAAATATTGTTTCGGACAGGGGTGTGCAGTTTGTGTCCAAATTCTGGAGGGCCTTCTGTCAAAGATGTAAAATTTTGTTGTCTTTTTCTTCCAGCTACCATCCTGAGAGTAATGGGCAGACTGAACGCCTTAATCAGTCTGTGGAACAATTCCTGAGGTTGTATGTTGCTGATGACCAGCAATTATGGGTCAAATTCCTTCCGTTGGCTGAATTTGCTTTGAATAACCGTGTCAATTCTTCTGCTGGGGTCTCCCCTTTCTTTTGTAACCATGTTTTTCATCCCCGTTTTTATTGGGCATCCCGGAAAATATTGTTTCGGACAGGGGTGTGCAGTTTGTGTCCAAATTCTGGAGGGCCTTCTGTCAAAGATGTAAAATTTTGTTGTCTTTTTCTTCCGCCTACCATCCTGAGAGTAATGGGCAGACTGAACGCCTTAATCAGTCTGTGGAACAATTCCTGAGGTTGTATGTTGCTGATGACCAGCAATTATGGGTCAAATTCCTTCCGTTGGCTGAATTTGCTTTGAATAACCGTGTCAATTCTTCTGCTGGGGTCTCCCCTTTCTTTTGTAACCATGTTTTTCATCCCCGTTTTTATTCTGGGTCGTCCGTCTCCTCCTCTAACCCTGAAGCTGATAAACTCTCCTCCGAACTGTGCACAGTTTGGGCCCGGGTTCAATCGAACCTAGAAAAGGCTCAAAGTTCTCAAAAACTCAAGGTCGATAGGAGACGTTCAAGGGGGGTGAACTTTCAGGTTGGGGATAAAGTATGGTTGTCCTCCAAGAATCTATCTCTCAAGGTAGCTTCTAGAAAATTTGCTCCTCGTTTTATTGGACCATATAAGATCACGGAGGTGATTAACCCGGTATCATTTAGGTTGGAGCTGCCCGAGTCATTCCACATTCATAATGTGTTCCATAAATTTCTACTTAAAAAATATTTTGAACCGGTACTACTATCAAAAGGATCCGGACTCCCGGGTGCATAATTTATGAAATCGGACCCAGTTTTCCAAAGCCATAAATACTAATGTCGGGACAGATGGTCGATTAAATGTCGAATGGAGGGCTGCCAATAGGAGGGTTTTTAAACTGCTACCAGGGAATAGTATTGTTTCTATATGTACCCACTGTTTAGCATAATTGCTCACCCACCATTCCCTTAATTGTGATACCTGCGAGGCCAAAAAGTACTCATAAATGTTCGGGAGACCCAATCCGCCCTGAAGTTTAGCTCTCTGCATTATTGTGATTGCTATTCTGGGTCTGTGCCGTTTCCAAATCAATGCATTAATCAACTGGGAACACTTCTGAAAAAAACTGCTTGGGGGAATGATAGGTAGTGTCTTAAATATGTATAGGAGTTTAGGGAGGGTGAACATCTGAAAAGATGCGATACGGCCTACCCAAGACACCTCGTATTTAGCTAAGTTGTCAAGGTCCTTCTCTAAGATCCTTAAGAGTGGGACATAATTTACCGCGTATAGCTTCTTAAATGACGCTGTAAGCTTTATCCCCAGATAGTCAATTTGGCTATTTTGCCAGTCTAAGTCAAAGGTATCCTTCAACTTCTTCATCTGGATAGGAAGGATATTTATTGAAAGAGCCTGGGATTTGAGAGCATTCAGTTTATAAAATGAGAGTTCTCCAAATCGGGTTATAATATCAATGGCAGCTATAAGAGATGTTTGGGGTTTTGACAGTGTCAGAATGATGTCGTCTGCATATAAGCTAACTTTATGTTCTATACCCCCTATGCCAACTCCTTCTATGTCTGGACACTGACGTAAGGCTTGAGCTAAGGGCTCTATGGTCAAAATAAATATCAAGGGAGACAGGGGGCAACCCTGGCGGGTACCGTTAGTAATATTAAAGGGGTCCGAAAGCGCCCCATTGACCCACACTCTAGCACTTGGTTGGGTATAAAGTGCCCTGATAGCCGCCAGAATTGCTCCCGAAAATCCCATCCTCGATAACACCGAGAAGGCGAACCGCCAATTAATGCGGTCAAACGCCTTCTCGGCGTCCAGAGTGACAAAAAGAGTTGGGATTTTCGATTTCTGGACATAGTCCAAAATATTTAGTGTCCGCCTGGTATTATCTTGTAGCTGCCTACCTCTTACGAATCCCACTTGGTCCATATGGATAAGGGTTGTGATACAAGGAGCCAGACGACTCGCCAGAACTTTTGCATATATTTTTGCGTCTGTATTTAACAGCGAAATTGGGCGGTAGCTCCTTACATCATCCGAAGGGGAATCAGTTTTTGGAATGGTGACTATCGTTGCCTCCAGCATCTCTTTTGGAGGACAACTGGTATTCACCATTTCCCAAAAAATTTGACATAAATAGGAAGAGAGTTCTTTTTGGAATATCTTATAATATGCGTTTGAGAACCCATCTGGTCCTGGCGCTTTATTATTAGGTAATTTCACAATAACTTCAAGAATTTCTTGCTCTGTCACTGGGGAGTTTAATTTCCCTAATTGGGCCTCAGTAAGATTCGGGAGGTCAATGGAAGCTAAAAACTGATCTATGGCTACCGATGTTGCAGAAGATATATCCGACGGAAATTCTAAATTATAGAGGGTTTTATAAAAACCCTGAAAGGAATTTGCTATACCTTGTGGATCTATGATCCTTTTATCCGTCGGTTTTGACGTTATATAGGGGATCTTAGTTTTAATAGTTCTCTCCTTTAATCTCCGGGCTAACAATTTCCCTGATTTATTGTCCTGTGCATAATATAATGCACGGGTCTTTTGTAAATCCTTCTCATATTTATAAAGTAAATGCTCTTTTAATTGGAGGCGGAGATTCTGCAACTGAGTTCCTATAATGGCAGAGGGGCTCATTTTATTACTAGATTCTAAGGACCTAATCTGTGTAGTCAAGGCAGTTATCCGCTCCTCTCTCTCCTTCTTTGCTCTACATCCAGCTTTGATGAGCAGACCTCGCATATAAGCTTTGTGAGCATTCCAGAGAGAGAAGGGATTAGACACAGATCCATCATTAATGCGAAAAAATTCTTTTAGACCCTCTTGCAATATTAATTTATGTTTAGGGTGCTCCAGTAAGTATGTATTATTGCGCCATGGAGAGTAAGGTGGTCTATTGGAATCTTCGCCAATTGTCAAGGTAACGGGCGCATGGTCAGACCATGTAATCATTTCTATGGTGGAACATATAGCTGTGCATAACAAATGTCGATCGACCAGAAAGAGATCAATCCTGGAGTATGTTTGGTGAACATTTGAAAAAAAATAATAATCTTTTTCTCCATCATGATGAAATCTCCACACATCATAGAGATCCTCTCTCAGTAAGAGGGAGTTGAGGCCCCGGGGGTAACCTCCAGCCCCAGATGACGAATCCATAGCCGGATCTAAAATAGAATTGAAATCTCCACCCCAGAGGATCAAACCCCTCTTAACAGCGTTCACCTTAATCATTAATTTGCGTACAAAAATGCAGCTGATGCTTATTCGGAGCGTATACAAATACCATGGTATAAATCACATTATTTATGGATGCCACTATAATAATGTATCGCCCATTATGGTCAATTATAGATTCAAGCGGCTGAAACGCGACCGAATCTCTAATTGCCACCATCACTCCTCTCTGCTTTTTCGTATAGTGAGAATGCAAGATATATGGGAAGTGAATATTTTTAAGTCTATACGCATCCTCCTTCAGAAGATGTGTCTCAGTTGCACAAACTATATCCCCTTTCAGGGTCTTTGCTTCCCTCCACAGCATGGACCTCTTAAACGGGCTGTTTAGGCCCTTCACATTTATTGCGACAATTTTAAGAACCATAGGTCCGTGGGTCCATGCTGTGGAGGGATTGCTCCCCTGCCGGATCCGATTTCTCCCACATTAGAGCCTGTAGACAATTTATCCTATCCATGCACTGCCAAACAAAACATAAATGACAAACAAATCTGCGTAAGAAAACAGAAAAATACAGCATAATTAGTTTAAGACAAACAGTAGACCGGCATATAATGCCGTTAATCATTCGAAGGGACATATACTTCGGCTCATGGCCGGAAAGGACTGCTCAGCGCTGCCCCAGCAATCACTACCCCGGTAGATTCCCGTGGCCCCTATCAACGATGGGGCCACTTCCCCTGAGTCACTAAATGCCATTCAGAGTCCAGGGAGGTAAGTGGACTTTGACTTTGGTCCGGAATTTCCATCTTGATATTCCAAGAGTCTAACAGCTGCTTTCCGGACTTCAGGGAAGTTATAACATGAACAGTTCCCTGGTGGTGGATCAGGACTTTAGTCGGGAATCCCCATCTATAAGGGATATTACTCCGTCGCAAAGCAGCAGTGGACACACCAAGCTGACGGCGCTGTTGCAAAGTAGTAGCAGACAAGTCCGCAAAAACCTTGATCTGATAATACGGAGAAGGCAGAATGCCTAGTTTTCTGGACGCTGCTAGCAGAGCTTCTTTAATATGAAAAAAATGAACTCGTACCAGAATATCTCTCGGTAGTGAGCTGGGGAGGTGCTTCGGTCTCATCACCCTATGCGCTCTATCTAGGGTTAAATCATACGGAGTAAGCTCTGGAATCAGGACTTTCATTAGGTTCTGTAAGTAAGGGGTCAAGTCTTTCGGTGCAATTTCCTCAGGAACTCCTCGGAATTTAAGATTGTTCCGGCGTGAATTGTCTTCTAAGTCGACTACCTTTACAAGCTGTGTTCTCGGTCGCATCTGTCCCGCTCCAAGCCGGTTTAGAGATGGAAACGGAGGAGTAACATACCTCTGAGGGCTCTCCGTCTGTGGGCCGTGGGGTTCTCTGGGCCTCTCACGCCCGGTTTGGAGACCTGCAGCTGCAGGTGGGAGTGCATCCGACGGTGGGTTTACCGCCGTCTCACATCGGGAGTTGTTCCGAGCCTCTTCCGCTTCCGGGTTTCGCTGATGGGGTGGTGGAGGCTATAGTGGAGACGATGGAGTGTCTCCAGGGGGAATTCCTTTTTCCAAGAAAGCATCCAACTTCCCCTGTTTCTTCCCGGACCTCATACCTCTGGTCATTCTCACCACCCCCAATTTTTCAGCCGTAGCATAGGCTCAGTTGCGGAGTCTGTTATACCTCTGTCGCTGGGATAGCCGAAATAGCTGGAGCAACGCTGGAGCTCTCACCTCACGCAGCCATCTTACTCAGCCGGCAAGCCACGCCCCCCCAAGTCTGGGATGAGGATCTGTGTTTGACCTCATTCCCAGGGCGGCTTTACTGCTGGATTGCTTCCTCCTCCTAAGTCTGCCTTGAGCGCCGAGCTGATCACTCGGTGCTCAACTGGTTGGTCTGTCGGTCATGTGACGCTGGCCACGCCACATGACCCTCACTCCCCACTATAAATACAGGCAGCCTGCTAGCCACAGGTTGCCTGTTAATTTCTAGGTTCCTGGCTATTTGTTGGACTACTGAATACTTACCTGATTCTGTTCCCTGACGATCCTTTTGCCTGCTCCTCCTGTACTGCGCATCCGTCCTGGTATTGTGACCTCGGCTCCCACCTGACTACTCTCTTAGGACTCCTCTTGTACTTCTCTACTCTCCTGGTATTTGACCCCGGCTTCTCCTGACCATTCTTTGCTTAACCCTTTGTACTGCGTAGCTCTCTTGGTTCTGACCCGGTCCGTTCATGTTCCGTATTTTGTCTTGTCTGTCTTCCCTGCACGTATCCAAGGTTAGGGATTGTCGTCCAGTTGTCCCCTGTCATCAGGACTCGTGAGGCAAGTAGGCAGGGCCAGGGGTGAGGGTGGAGCGCAGTGGTCACTATCCTTCCCCCTGTGTGTGTGTGGACGTGACCGTTACAGTCAACTATGTAATTTTCCATGGGAGTTTTGCCATGGATCCCCCTCCGGCATGCCACAGTCCAGGTGTTAGTCCCCTTGAAACAACTTTTCCATCACTACTGTGGCTAGAAAGAGTCACTGTGGGTTTTAAAATTCGCCTGCCTATTGAAGTCTATGGCGGTTCGCCAGGGTCATGGTGAACTATCCGGCGACGCTCCCGAACCTGCCACTTCTGGAGCCCTGGAGGAAAGTCCATCGAATCAAGTCCGGGAAGGCGACTAAACATCTGATTGGGGCCATGGATCTTCCACCCTGAGGACTTCCGCGCCAAGTTCGGGTTCAGTATCCATGGGACATGGGGGGACTCTGACAGTAATCCTTCCATGCTAACCTCTTTTCCACGTTGAAATCCATACCGCACACTTCGACGCAGATAATGTATAAAGTAGAACGGCTGGCCCCTTGATCACAAGATGTGGTCATACGGTTACTCGGCAATGTATACCATGAGGTGTATGATAGCCAATGTTTCGCATTACTGTTCCGGGACACTTGTACCATGTTTGATAGAGTTCTAAGTTAATAGTCGCTCATCAAAGGTTCATAATACCTGTTTTTCTGTGGTGATGCGCGCATGGAGGCTAGATAAGTTTGTACCCATGTAGACCCCACTCGATAATACCTAAAAGATCACGGGCAGAGAGCTTGATAGGCTCTACATAGATATAGCCAACAAAGGTAGTTCTGCTGTACATACCTGAATCTTGATATATGTGTACTTAGTAATAATGTCACCACTCTTGTCCTACCTGAGAATCTGGACTTAGGAGTTTAGGGGTGATCAGCCCTCATTTAATAGGTTAATACGCTGGCACTCAAAAACCAAGAGTCATTGATCCCCCTCAACTCCCCCCCCTCCTTTTTCTCTTTTTGTCCCTAGAAAGGATTATGCCTCTGAAAAACTACAGAACAGATTTTGCTGAAGGATTGCATGTCCCAACCCTATTTGAGGGGCCTAGCATATTTGCCCTCAACAAATAACAGCTTCTCTCTAGATTACCCCTTCCTCCTTCCCCCTCCGCGCCTACTATTTTTGGACTCTCATTTACACATCCATTTAATTGTCTATGCTCATAGAAACGCAGGGAAGTTATCCCTCAGACATATGCACTCAGTACACATTAGACTGCCCTCGGTCATTGAATGTGATAAAAGATGCGAATTGTTTAATCTTGGGCACCCAACAGGCACAAGGTATATAGCACACATAATATAACAGAACCTCCTAAGGTTCTCCGTATATTAGATCTGCTCAGTATAGTTAGAACCCTTATATGCACACATAAAAACCAGATATGAATACATCCGGAATCAGTACTTCTACTCATGGTACGTGAAAAATATTCCATAATAACCACAAGCTTTTGCTTTCTCACCCCCCCCCCCCGCCCTTTTTCTCCTCTAGTCCCCAACCCTTCTCACAAGATCAAGAAATTAATTAAAAGACATAAGTCACCAAATACAGTACTATGCCCTTAACACGTCCAGGCTTGATATATAATTAAGTTTATCCCCTTGCTATCTAATTGTAAACTGATAACTCCTGTTGCGATAGTTTACTTACTGGTTTTGAATCCAGTAACTGCTTGATTTGCTGATTGTTGCTTCCTATCTTGCTCCTTCTTCTTCTTCTCCTCTGTTTCATTTTCCTTTTTTCTTTCCCTTTCCTAACCTTTCCACCCACTTTTCCTCTCCGTCTCTCCCCTCTTTGATACCCCGCTCAGACCCATAAAGAGTCTCATAAGGAGAACACGTAGACTTTAACTCCACCTCAGCAGTAAATAACCTGACCACAAAGATGACGGATATAAAGGTCACGACATTCAATGTGAAAGGTCTGAACTCACCTCAGAAACGTAGCCAAGTCATGTTAGCTCTCAGAAAAATGGGCTCCCAGATAGTGTTCTTACAGGAAACTCACCTACGTCAGAAGAAAATAACAAGGATGCCAAAACGTCCGTTTGCTCATTGGTTTCACAGTGTTCAGCCGGCCTCTGCCTCCAAAGGAGTAGCTATTGCGGTCCATCAATCTATCCCATTCACTGTATTACAGCAACACGCAGATGGTCACCTTCTCCTAGTCAAGGGCTTAATAGCAGACCGAAAATTCACTTTAGCTAACTTTTATGTCCCAAACAAGTCCCCTGTACAATGGCTCTTACAAGCCCTAGACACGCTTAAAATTTTCGCCGAATGACAGGTAATTCTAGGAGCTGACTTAAACCTAGTACTAAACCCCGCCATTGACTCATCCTCAGCTAAATCCCGGGTAACGCAAAGGCTTCTTAGTAGACTCCATAAGAAACTTCATGATTTACGTCTAATTGATGTATGGTGTAGTCTTCATCCCACAGATAAGGACTTCTCCTTCTATTCAGTTCCACATGGGACGTATCAATGTCTGGACCATATCCTAACCTCTACATCTCTTCTTCCCTTTTTCAGAACAGCAGACATCGGTATATATCACCGTATCTGATCACGCTCCATGCTTGGCGACCTTCACCCTGGCCTCCCTACCAAAAAGGGACTGGAGCTGGAAGCTGAATGAATCTCTGCTATACAACCAACTCCATACAGACCAGGTCAGGACTCAACTGATAGAGTACTTCGCACTTAACTCCTCTACACACAGCTCACAACCTTGTATGTATGTTAGAGGCTGCTTTATTTCCTTAGGCACCAGAGTAAAAAGGGAACAGCAAAAGGATGTAGACGCACTCTTAGCAGAAATAGCGACAATTGACAGGAAGCATAAAGCCTCACTGCGAAATGAGCATCAAAAAACACTGACAGATCTCAGACTTAAACTCCGAAATCTTCTCAGCCATAGAGTAGCGAAACAAATGATGAATTTCCAGCATAAGGTCTATGCTCATGGAGAGAAAGGAGGAAAGCTGATGTCATCCTTGCTTAAGAAAGCCAAGAATGTCACTCTAATTTCCTCAGTAAAACAGTCCAACGGCAATTTGACTAATGACACCCCAGAAATAGCCAGAGCTTTTAAAGAGTTCTATTCGAAACTATACAACTTACATCAGGCAGGAACACCTGAAGAGGAACTCCAAAGGGAGCGCCGTATCAGGAAATTTTTAGATTCCCTACATCTCCCGACTATAACGCCAGAAGACTCAAATTACCTCATTAGCCCGATATCGGCTGAAGAGGTAATTAGCACACTCAAAACTTTCCCCCGGGGGAAAGGCCCGGGACTTGATGGCCTACCCCTACTTTATTATAAAAAAATCCAGGATATCCTCATCCCTAGGTTCACGGAAATGTGCAATGCACTCATGCAAGGGAACTCCTTGCCTAAGCAGACGCTTGAATCCTATGTCACTCTGATACCTAAAGAGGGTAAAGGCCCTTTGAACTGCGCTAGTTACCGCCCGATTTCCCTCCTGAACCTGGATTTAAAACTATGGGCCAAGATTTTGGCTTGAAGATTAGGCAAGCTCCTGCCAGCCTTGATAGGACACGAACAGTCTGGCTTTATCCAGGGTCGAGAGGGAAAAGACAACTCCCACAGGATATTTCATGCTATACATATGGCACACAGAAAGAAGCTACCCTTAGCCCTACTAAGTATAGATGCCGAAAAGGCGTTTGACAGAGTCAACTGGCTGTTCATGAAACTAACTCTGCAGCGCTTCGCATTTCCAGAAGCTTTCACTATAGCAATATTCACTCTATACCAAAACCCATACGCCAGACTGAAAGTATATGGCACGCTATCACCATCTTTTGACATAACCAACGGAACTAGGCAGGGATGTCCCCTGTCCCCCTCATTGTTTATCTTAGTAGTAGAGTCGCTTCTACAACTAGTTAGGCAGTCCCCAGATATTTCAGGAGTTAAGTATGGTGGCAGGGAACTAAAATGTACTGCATTTGCTGATGACTTACTGTTCCTGATAATGAATCCAGAGAAAGGGCTAGACCCGTTAGTAGAGAGAATAGCTGAGTACAGTTCTTTATCAGATTTTAAAGTTAACCATTCTAAATCAGAGATACTGAACATTTCCCTACCAGAATTCAAAATCGCCCCCTTGCGGGCCCGACTTCCATTCCATTGGACTAAAGGGCCAATTAAATATTTAGGGATTCTAATCCCCAGCAATATCAATGATCTATACCAACAAAATTACACCCCTTTTTTGGGAGATATAAAGCGCTTGTTACAAACATACAACCTTCCCTATCTTTCTTGGATGGGACGAAAAAACGTCCTGAAGGCATATGTCATGCCAAAAGTCCTATATACTATGCAGCTGGTCCCGATTTGGCTTCCTAAATCCTTCTTCAAGAGCATGAAGAGTATGTTTTCTAAGTTCTTGTGGAATGGTAGGAAACCTAGTATATCCCACAAAATTTTAATTAGAAGTAAAGAGAAAGGAAGACTAGGCCTACCGGATGTTTCTAGGTACTATAAAGCGATACAGCTTAATAGATGGCTTGAAATGGCAGATCCAAAAAGACGTCCAGATGTTTAAGCCATCTGTAGTCATAGCATAGGGAAGCTTTTTCAAAAACACTTATGGCTCCCAGATAGGAACATTCGTAATGACAAAACTTTAGACCCATTGGTTCAGGGTCTTGGCGAGGTATGGGGAGAAATGAGAGGAAAATTAGCTCCTGATCCATCTCCTCTGCTGCCAGTGAGCCTATTACCAGACCTCCTAAACCATGGCGGCTTGGACAAACTGCATCTATGGAACTCCCTAGCGTCGGTAAAGCTGGGTGAAATCACCCCAAATGTCGAAGCCTCCATTTTGAAAGAGCTCCTGTGCTCGATTACTGAATCCCCAGTTATTTTCCTGGCTAAACCTCATATTAAAGCTGTGTGTGGAGAGTTGACTGTGAAGTACCTTCTT
Source organism: Bufo bufo (assembly GCF_905171765.1). NCBI lineage: Eukaryota > Metazoa > Chordata > Amphibia > Anura > Bufonidae > Bufo > Bufo bufo. The sequence continues at coordinate 130,552,513 of NC_053389.1, forward strand.
CAAAGGTCCTTGACTGAGTTTGAAAAACTAATCTTGTCACCACTCTCTGCTGTTAAGAAAGTGACAAAGCTCTACCTTGTGGTGGGAGGTGAGGGTGATTCTCTGAAGCCTGTGTACATCAGGGAGTGGGAAAAAGAGTTAGATAAGGTCCTGACAGAAACTGAAGTAAAACAGATACTAAGAGGTTCACATGGTTTTTCCCGCTGCACCCGTCTACAGGAGAACCACTTCAAACTCCTATCAAGGTGGTATAAAACCCCTGAATTGTTGTACAAAAGAGGCCTGACGTCTACCAGAGAATGCTGGAGGTGTGGTGATAGCGTAGGCTCCCTATCGCACATTTGGTGGAATTGCCCGCAGATCCAGCCCTATTGGAGGGAAGTGTAAGCATTGATTAAGAAGCTCACAACTCCTTGTTTTAAACTTACATTTGAAATAGTAGCACTTGCGCTTCCAACACCACAATACTCCCCTTCAAAAAATAATCTGATCTCACATATCATAGCGGCAGCTAAAGCATTAATTCCTCTACACTGGCTTGATACTAATCCCCCCTCCGTACATGAAATGACAGCTAAGGTGACTCAAATCTGCAGGTTTGAGGAAATGTCTAGCTGGATTGACAGGACACACGATAAATATGCAAAGATCTGGAACCCTTGGAGATCTCTGACGTAGGTGAGCCTTAACTTTGCAGATACAACAATCCTAAGACTTGGTCTATGATATTTAGAGGCTTCCCCCCCACCCCCACATCCCTCTACCCTTCTTCTTCTTGCTCTTAATCTTAATCTGTACTCTTCCCTCTTTCTCTATTCTTCCTCTGGCTTCAGTTTTTATTCTACGACTTATATATGGCTTGGTTGGAGAGCGGTATTGACACTCTGAAGAAAAGAACATCCATGCTCTCCTCATCCCACTTAGTCGCTGATTGTAGCCATATCGATTTGTTAAACATTTGGTCCCATGTATGTAATTTTACAACTTTAAATGTCTGCTACTGTATGACGTGTGAAGCTTACTCACAATTGCACTCATCTATTTGTCATACCAATGCATACTTGTTACTTAACTATATGAAAATGAAAAATAAAGAATATATAAAAATAAAAAAAAACTGAATTTGACAGCAGTATATAAGCCTGTAATATCACACGTGCTGATGCAGCAAAGCCTGAAAAATAGTGTTTTTTGTCAAAAGAGTGAGTTTTTCAAACCCCAGAAAGTGATGGGTGTATTTCTACCTTAAATTACACACTGATTAATACAGATGTTGTAGATTTCCAAAAAAGTCTTTTTTTTGCTAACAGAATATGAAAACTGTATATATTAAACTTGAATTTAACACTTGCAGATCTGGAAAATTCTGTTTTTTGAAAAAAAATAGTGTATTTTTCAAACCCCAGAAAATGATGGGTGTATTTCTACCTTAAATTGCACACTGACTAATACAGATGTTGTAGTTTGCCCCCAAAAAATGGTGATTTGCAATGTCCCAAAAGCTCTAATGCAGTGGTGGTGCACTGAGCATGCATAAAATGGCCGCCGCCGCCACCCACTTAACTAACAGAATTCTAAAAGTTAGTATTTTTTGGTCAATGAGCTCAGGGCAGGCTAAAACGATAGTGCCCTGCACCCACACAACTATTTGTCTGTAGATCGCTGAGTTAGATTCTCTCCTATTCTCTCCCTGAAATCACAAGTCCAGCAGCATCCTCTCCCTACACTTGTAACAGCAGCGCTACGTGACTCAAGCTTATATAGAGGCTGGGTCACATGCTGCTCTGGCCAATCACAGCCATGCCATTAGTAGGCATGGCTGTGATGGCCTCTTGGGGCAAGTAGTATGACGCTTGTTGATTGGCTGCTGTGCAGCCTTTCAAAAAGCACCAAGAAAGCGGCGAACACCGAACCCGAACCCAAACTTTTACTGAAATGTTCGGGTTCGGGTCCGGGGTCCCAAAATCCTAAAGTTCGGTACGAACCCGAACTTTACAGTTCGGGTTTGCTCAACCCTACCCATGACACATCCATCAGGTGGTATAAGACAGCCAATTGAGACATTTAAGCACATGGATATAGCACCTACCTTATAAATAAACCCGATCTGGCCGCCATTTTACATTCAGTCTTTTGCCAATGTAGGGAGAGGTTGCTGTGTGGAGCAGGGACAGACTGTTAGGGACATCAAACGCTAGCTAATAGAGCCACAAAAGTCCTTTTATGTATGGGTATAGATGTGCTATCGATAGGTGTGACTTACTGAGGGGTGTAATATACTTATAATATACTTTCTAACATAGAAAGTATATTATAGTGCATTTATATTGTGCAGCAGTTGTGTGCGTTTCTGCTGCGATACTGCAGCTACACAGAGTGCCAAACGCTATTGGAACAAATAATTTCTACTGGTGTGATATACCAGTTGCCCCCCCAAAAAAGTGTTTGAGCCAGGGGTGTGATATACCAATAACATACTTTCTATATAGTGCATTTGGATAGTGCAGCATTTGTTTGCGGTTCTGCTGCATTATCTCAGCTGCACAGAGTGACAAACACTATTGGAACAAATAATCTTAACTGGTGTGATATACCAATTCTCCCCCAGAAAAATAGATTGAGGCAGTAGTGTTATATACCAATAATATACATTCTATAAAGTACATTTGGGTAGTGCAGCATTTGTTTGCAGTTCTGCTGCATTACCGCAGCTACACAGAGTGACAAACGCTATTGGAACAAATAATTTCTACTGGTGTGATTTACCAGTTTCCCCCCCAAAAAAAACTGATTGAGGCAGGGGTGTGATATACCTTCTTCAACAAATACTGCTCTTCTATAGGGACTTTGTCACAGGATAATTTAGAATATTACAGTCAGAGGAAGAGGAAGGCCATTCTACCGGGCCAGAGCCTAAGTGGGAAGTTGCAGAAGGTGCGTGCAATTACATCAAAGGACGCACCAGAGTTGGTTGAGTGGCTCACTCAGCCTTCCGCTTCTGCACCCTCCTCATTCTCTCTTCTTGCACCCTCTTCACTCTCTGCTGTGTGTACCCCAAAAACACCACCATCACCATATCCCTTCCGCTCCAGTCAGAGGAATTATTTTACCATCCATTCCAAGACCATACCTATGAGCAGCCATTCTTCTCATCGGATCAGGAAGAGGAGGTATCAACGGTTGCCACCTAGCAGTCTGACGACAGTACCCAGATCAGCCCAAGGAGGGTGGTCCCCGCTGTTGTTGCCTACTCCGAGATCTCTAATGTCACTGCTGGTGAAGGTGACGATGATGGCGTGCCGATGGACGTCACGTGGGTACCCACAAGAGAGGAAGAGGAATGGAGTTCAGAGGGAGAGACGGAGCAGCAGATAGGGAGGAGAAGGAGGAGAAGCAGGCAGAACTTGCAGTGCACAGGAGGCAAAAAGCAGACTGCTAATGTATCTGGAACGTGCCATCCACTATTCACGGTCACATCTGGTGCTCCCAGGATGCGGCACATAGCTCCGCAGTGTGGCCTTTTTTTAACGTGTCCGCTGCTGACAATAGTGTTGCTATCGGCAGCCTGTGCTGTCAGTGCATAAGTCGCGGTAAGCCCACCACTTACCTAGGGATGACCGCCTTAAGAAAGCACCTGGCCTCCCATCACAGAGCCCAGTGGGAACAACACCGTCAGAATCAACAAAGCCACAATCCCGGCGCTCCACTTCCTGCCTCTTCTCCTCTCTCCTCCCATTTGTCCCTCACTCCACCTTCCACCGTGCTGTCGTCGCGTTCATCTGGCAAAAGGCAGGCTTCCGTGGCCTAAATGTTCGAGCGTAAAAAGATGATAACACCGGATAACCCTCTTGCCCAACGGCTGACTGCCGGCTTGTCGGAACCGCTAGCCCGCCAACTACTGCCATATAAACTGGTGGACTCAGAGGCCTTTATAAAATTTGTGGGCATTTGTACACTACAATGGAAGGTCCCCAGAAGGAAATGTTTCTTCCAGAAGGGCATCCCGGAGCAATATGGCCACGTTCAGCGGAAAGTGAATTTATCTCTGGCACACAGTGTCAGTGCCAAGATAATCTGACTACAGACATGTGGTCTAGAAAACATGGCCAGGGAAGATACATAACTTTTACTGCCCACTGGGTGAACCTTCCGACAGCTGTCAAGCATGCAACACGTGGCACCCATGTGGATTTGGTGTTACTGCCACTGATTGCATGCAGGCCTGCCTCTTCTTCTCCTCCTCCTACTCCATCCTCCGTCTCCTCCTCGGCTGACTCCTCCTTTTCCACTGCTAATGACAACGGTGCCAATCTGCTGAGTGCTCTGAAACAGGGCAAAATGACACACGTGCCGTGCATGGCACATGTCCTCAACTTAGTCGTGCAGCGATTCGTTGCCAAATACCCTGTGGTCCAGGCCAGGAAAATCTCTAGCAATTTTAGAAGATCTTACACGGCCACGGCTCACCTTGCTGACGTTAAGCAGCGACACCACCTGCCCGTCAGATGTCTGATTTGTGACTGCCCGACGCGATGGAACTCCACCTTGTATATGCTTGATAGGCTTCTCCAGTAGAAATGTGCAGTTAACGACTACCTGTACGAACTCTACAGCAGGACAGGTTCTGGGGAGCTGTTTTTTTTTTCCACTGCTCCAGTGGCTGCTCATGTGCAACGCATGCAGTTTTCTGAGGCCATTTGATAAGATCACCAAACTGGTCAGTCGCAGCCAGGGCGCCATCAGTGATATAGTACCTTGCGCCTTCTTTCTGGAGCATGCATTGCGTTGTGTCATTGATCAAGCCATCGAGGAGCAGGAGCAGGAAGATGAGACAAGTCAACAGGAGTCTGAAGAGGAGTCAGAGGAGGATTGTGGCGGGGCGGAGGAGGAGGAGGAGCAAGAAGAGCATGCTTTAAACTTTTCTGGGATCCCTGGTGTTGTCCGTGGCTGGGGGGAGGAGACCGAGGACGACATTATACTGGACGATGAGCAGGAGCCAGGGCACTCTAAACTTCCAGTTTAGTGCAAATGGGGCCCTTCATGCTCCAGTGTTTAAAGAGGGACCCCCATATAAAAAGCATAAAGTGCAAGGACCAGTACTGGGTGGCAACGTGCTTAGACCCCAGGTACAAACACAAAATGGCGGACATGTTACCAGCATCACAGAGGGCTGTCAGATTGCAGCACTTCCAGGCTTTGCTTCGAGAAATACTGCATTCTGTTTTTGCGGGCACTGCACTGGCAGAAGAATTTCCACTCTAAGAAAAACAGTTGTGGGTATCAATCCAACAGCGCATGCAAGAAGAGGGCGGTTTGAAGATGTGTTGGTCACTTCGGATATGAGATCATTCTTGAAGCCAACCCATCGACAGCCGCCCTCTGGATCCAGCCTCAGGGAACGCCTAGACCGACAGGTGTCCAACTACATCGAGTTAATGGCCGATGTGGACGCTATGAGAAGTGAAGAACCCCTGGACTACTGGGTGTGAAGGCTTGACTTGTGGCCAGAGCAGGCACAATTTGCCATGGAACTCTTGGCTTGCCCCTCAGCCTGATGGACAGCACTCAAGGTAGACTTGGGGTCTATAGCATTCCCAGTCAGCCTTTACACACATCAGCACCCCATTGCATTTGCGGGGTGCTCCATCTGTCACCGCTTACACGCAGCAGGTGCCATTGCCTGTGGCATCTATACAGCCTAGATTGGCACTCCTGCCAGTCCGGGCTATTGCGAGAGAGCTGAGCCCCCGCTCTCCATTGCACGGGGGACTGCCGTGAAAAGGCGGCAGCCCAGCCTAATGCCCCTTAATGAACGCCGTGTGTATTGGTAGTCACTAATGGGTTAAACTTTTGGATGTCTGTAGACTGATGATTTCTAACCAGTGGCTCTCCAGTCACTGCAAAACTACAATCCACCATGCCTCTACCACTGTGCTAGAAGATTATAATTGTCAATATTGAGATGGACAAGTTTTGGGGACTTGAGCTGAATATATGATAAACTTTCCAAAGAAAGCTAAAATGTATATAGATGTAAAAGTTTTGTGCTTAGTCATGTTACAAAAATAAATAAAATTCTCAACCTGCCAAATGAGAATTTTCCAGAGAAGTTTTGTTTTAGATGTTAATCCACTATCATAATAAAAACAGAGCCATATGCATCGTGCAGCTGTGTACGGGAGAAGTCTTGTTTGATTTTCTTTAGCTTGGATATGATAAGAATAGTTCTGCAATATGTTTTATAATGTGAATCATTTCATTTCCAAATGTATAAGTTAAAATTTAATATTAGACTTAAGAAAACTATTTGGTCATTATATTCAACAGCATATGAGTGCAAGGGAGGTGGAAAAGATGCTATTTTATTGTATATATTATTAGAACACTTCTAAACCATAATCCAATTATCAGTTACAAAAATATCCCTACATTTTAAACTTTTTCACAATAAAAATGTTGCAAAATGTAATTCTGAATAGACTTTTATGTTTTTGGAAAAAGTAATCTAATGTTGCCCTCCATGTACCTTTTAACCCTCAGCCCAGAACCTTTTCAAATCATTACAAGTGATATACTCTTTATAATTGGCTCTCATAATGAGTTCACAGGGAAATTACTATCAAGAGATAATAAGCAACCACAATATTTATAACGATCTGGATGAGTTGGAGCCTCAAAAAAGGATGATACCTTTGACTATATTCCAGTAAATGTTTACTAGTTATACTTTAAGGCTCATACACAGATCTCATAGAATCCCCCAGCTAAACTTAGTATGGACCCTCCTGCCCCACCCAATTTACCAGTACACAAAATAAAATCCCTCCCAAACAATGTAAAGTGTGTTGCCAAGATTTCTGACCAATTCAGTTTTTCAATAATAAAATGGAAGAAATTTTAATACAACAATTTTAATAAAAAAAAGTTGCCCCCTTCCTCATCTACTTTATCCAAATTCCATCCAACAGCATGTGAAGTCAAAAGAGTGTCCCAATGACATAGTGGTGAGGTGACAGCAGCATGAGGACAGCACAGAGTGAGCCAGTGACAGAGTAGGAAGGTGGCAGCAGCATGAGGAGACCACAGAGTGACCCAGTGACAGAGTGGGGAGCTGGTAGCAGCAGGAGGAGACCACAGAGTGGCCCAGTGACATAGTGATGAGGTGGCAGCAGCATAAGGAGACCACAGAGGGAGCCAGTGACAGAGTAGGAAGGTGGCAGCAGCATGAGGAGACCACAGAGAGGCCCAGTGACAGAGTGTTGAGGTAGCAGGAGCATGGGGAGACCACAGAGTGGTGATGTGGCAGAAGTGACATAGTGATGAGGTGGCAGCAGCATAAGGAGGCAATAGAGTGGCTCAGTGACATAGTGGTGAGGTGGCAGAAGCATGAGGAGACCACAGAGTGGCTAATGCCAGAGTGTTGAGGTAGCAGCAGCATGAGGAGACAAAAGAGTGGTGATGTGAAAGCAGCCTGAGGATACCACAGAGTGTTGAGGTGGCAGCAGCATAAGGAGGCAATAGAGTGGCCTAGTGACATAGTGGTGAGGTGGCAGAAGCATGAGGAGACCACTGAGTGGCTCAGTGACAGAGTAGGGAGGTTTCAGCAGCATGAGGAGACCACAGAGTGGCCTAGTGACAGACAGGTGAGGTGGCAGTAACACAAGGAGAACACAGAGAGGCCTGGTGACAGAGTGTTGAGGTAGCAGCAGCATGAGGAGACCAGAGAGTGGTGATGTGGCAGCAGCATGAGGATACCACATAGTGGTCCAGTGACAGAGTAGGGAGGTGGCAGCACCATGAGGAGACCACATAGTGGCTCAGTGACATAGTGGGGAGGTGGCAGAAGTATGAGAAGACCACAGAGAGGCCTAGTGACATAGTAGTGAGGTGGCAGCAGCATAAGGAGGCAATAGAGTGGCCCAGTGACAAAGTGGTGAGGTGGCAGAAGCATGAGGAGACCACAGAGTGGTTCAGTGACAGAGTAGGGAGGTTTCAGCAGCATGAGGAGACCACAGGGTGGCCTAGTGACAGAGTGGTGAGGTGGCAGTAGCACAAAAATACCACAGAGAGGTCTAGTGACAGAGTGGGGAGGTGGCAGCAGCATGAGGAGACCACAGAATGGACAAGTGACATAGTGGTGAGGTGGCAGCAGCATGAGGAGACCACAGAGTGGTGATATGGCAGCAGCATAAGAATACCACAGAGTGTTGAGTTGGTAGCAGCATGAGGAGACAACAGAGTGGCCCAGTAACAAAGTGTTGAGATAGCAGCAGCATGAGGAGACCAGAGACTGGTGATGTAGCAGCAGTATGAGGAGACCACAGAGTGGTAAGTTGGCAGCAGCATAAGGAGACTACAGAGCCGTAAGGTTGCAGCAGCATGAGGAGACAACAGAGTGGGTGACAGAGTAGGGAGGTGGCAGCAGCATGAGGAGACCAAAGAGAGGCCTAGTGACATAGAAGTGAGGTGGCAGCAGCATAAGGAGGCAATAGAATGGCCCAGTGACATAGTGGTGAGGTGGCAGAAGCATGAAGAGACCACAGAGTGAGCCAGTGACAGAGTAGGGAGGTGGCAGCAGCATGAGGAGACCACCGAGATGCCCAGTGACAGAGTGTTGAGGTAGAAGCAGAATAGGGAGACCACAGAGTGGTGGTGTGGCAGCAGCATGAGGAGACCACAGAGTCTCGAGGTGGCAGCAGCATGAGACCACAGAGTGGCCCAGTGACATAGTGGTGAGGTGGCAGCAACATGAGGAGACCACAGAGTGAGCCAGTGACAGAGTAGGGAGGTGGCAGCAGCATGAGGAGCCCACCGAGATGCCTAGTGACAGAGTGTTGAGGTAGAAGCAGCATGGGGAGACTACAGAGTGATGATATGACAGCAGAATGAGGAGACCACAGAGTGGCCCAGTGACAGAGTGTTGAGGTAGAAGCAGAATAGGGAGACCACAGAGTGGTGGTGTGGCAGCAGCATGAGGAGACCACAGAGTCTCGAGGTGGCAGCAGCATGAGACCACAGAGTGGCCCAATGACAAAGTAGGGAGGTGGAAGAAGCTTAAGGAGAACACAAAGTGGCCCAGTGACACAGTGGTGAGGTGGTAGCAGCATTAGAAGACTACAGACAGGCCCAATGACAGAGTGGTGAGGTGGCAGCAGCATGAGGAAACCACAGAGATTCCCAGTGACATCCCATAGTCCTGGTAACTGACAAAATAAAGCGGCCTCCTCAAAGGGCCAGAGCAAACTCACGGTGTCTCGCATGAGCTGCCACTGGCGAACATCGAAGTTACACAGGGGAGTACCTCTTTCCGCCTGTATCATCAAGAGATCGTTTAAGGCCTTTTTCATGGCCATTGTTCATATAAATGGCCTTTTTCATGGCCCTTGTTCATATAATTGGTCCAACATATGGAGGATGGAATTCCAACGGGTGGAAACGTCGCATATCAGCCTATGTTGGGGGACGCCGTTCTGCTGCTGCAGCTCACGGAGGGTGTGCTTTGTGGTGTACGAGTGGCTGAAGTGCATGCAAATTTTCCTGGCCATTTTCAGGAGGTCTTGCAGATGGGGTGAGAACTTCAGGAACCTCTTTACAACCAGATTGAACACGTGCGCCATGGGCGGTGCATGGCTCAGCCCTTCTTGACGGAGCACCGATACCATGTTCTTCCCATTGTCAGTCAACATGGTTCTGATTTTGAGTTGTCGAGGAGAAAGCCAGGATTCGATTTCTTGATGAAGGACACGGAGCAGTTCCTCCACTGTGTGACTCCGTTCACCAAGGAAAACTAGGTGCAGAACAGCGTGACACTGCCGTGCCCTGCACATTCGGTGTGAAAGGGGAGCACTGTGAATTTCTCCCTGCAGTGGAGGCTGAGGACATGGTGGAGGATGATGAGGCAGAGACAGACATTGTCGCAGGACCATCGGTGTGAGAACGCGTACGCGGAAGTGGCGTCACCTGGCTAAATTGCTGGTGTGGCTGGGCAGGAACCACATTTACCCAGTGGGCCGTAAAAGAAAATTTATTGCCCTTGACCATAGTTACAGCTCCACACTTTGGCGCTGCCGTGCACTTTGGCAGACACTGACAGGCTCAAGGACTGGCACACCTTCTGTTCTACATATGTCTGCAGGGCTGGTACTTCTTTTTTTCGCAAAGAAATGACAGACTGGGACTCTCCACCTCTGCTCGGCACAAGCTATCAGTTCTCTGAAAGGTGCAGAGTCCACCACTTGGAAAGGGAGGGACTGCAGCGCCAGCGACTTGACCAGGAGCACGTTCAGCTTCTGCGCTGTTTGATGAGTGCACGCATACTGTTGTCTCTTGGCAATCGCTTCGGTGATCGATTGCTGATGGAATGACTGATGAGGAGTAGGAGGACGAGGAGCAGGAGCATCAGGACTAGCAGATGATGTGAAGGACAGACAGCTCACTGCGGCTGAGGTGGTGGAGCCTTCACTGCATGAAATTGGGAGCATGCCACTGGGTGATGCAGCGGTTGCTACGGCAAGCTGGAACACCACATCGGAGCCACGGTTCTCCCAGGCCACTTTATGGTGACGCTGCATGTGTTGACTCAGGGCCGTGGTACCAACATTAGCACCTTGGCCATGCATCACCTTCTGACCACAAATTTTGCAAAGGGCCATGTTCACCTCCTCTGGCGGCTTAACAAAAAATTGCCACACCGCTGAGTATGGCATTTTCCCCCCAACACTCCTCGTTGACTTCCTGCTAGCGCTTACTCCGTGAACCCCTGCACCGCTAATTTCCGGGCAGGTAGGCTCCTGCAAAGCGGGTGGTCTACCCCAGGCACGTTTGGCTCCTGACCTTCCACTGCTGCCACCCTGCTGACTCACGGCCACGCTACCACCTTGCTTGCTCAGCCGCTGCCTCACACGCAAGTTGCCACCCTCTTATCCTGATGACGATGATGATGATGAAGCCTCTTCTTCACCCGGCTCCCAAGTGCGATCGGCTACATCATCATCATCCGCTACTGTCTGCACTTCACTAATGTCCCCCTCAATGGTATCAGGGCCAGGAGCCTGACCACTCACAACACCTGCTACCACGCCACTCTTATCATCACTACTTGCCCACCTACTGGAGGAAGTGGTGTATGTCTACTCCAGATGTTGGCTGGGCAGTAGCTGCTGACTGTCCTCTAGTACAGTGTTTCCCAACCAGTGTGCCTCCAGCTGTTGCAAAACTACAACTCCCAGCATGCTCGGACAGCCTTTGGCTGTGCGGGCATGCTGGGAGTTGTAGTTTTGCAACAGCTGGAGGCACACTGGTTGGGAAACACTGCTCTAGTAGCTCGTCCTCGCTGAAAAGTGGAGTCGAGCCTACGGCATATAATACTTTTCGTGCTGAGGGAATATAAAATGACAGAGGCAGATTCAGGACAGGTTTGGGCACAGGGCCTGCTTGCGGGCCATGTTAACTAAACATCGTGTCAGGGGAACCGACTCTTGGCTGGGGTGTCTGATGTCACTTGTGATGAAGTCGAAGACCGTGTCAACCATTCAAGGACCACTGGGTTGCTGGTCAAGACACCACCGCTAGATGACACTGGGGGCTCAGGCCTCTCGCTGCAACTCCTGCTGCCCCCCCTTCCTTCTTCTGATGTTACTTCTGCCTGCGACAAAAACATTTTGGCTGCTGCCTGTTTACTGTATAGTAAAAGAATTGAATTAAAAAAATACACCACAAAAAAGGCTGTAGTATAATGTGACAATTAAATTAAGACGTATTCTTTCCTATTAATACACCCCCAAATAATATATATAACAATCACAATTCACTGCAGAACGGCAAATAAGACGTACGTATATTTCCTTTTAATGGATGTAGTACAATGTAACTTCACCGCAGAACGGAAATTAAGACATGTATTTTTTTCCTTTTTTTTCCTATTAATACACCCCTCCAAAAAATGTAAAATCAATGCAGAATGGCTAATAGGACTTATGTATATTTCCTATTAATACACCCTGTAAATAGCTGTAGTACAATGTAACTTCACCGCTGAACTGCAATTATGACATATTTTTCCCCCTATTAATACACCCCCCCAAAAATGTAAAACAATGTAAAATCAATGCAGAACGGCTAATAGGTTGTTTGTATATTTATATTAACCTCTTTAGGACACATGACGTACCGGTACGGCATGTTGTCCTGGTACTTAAGGACACATGATGTACCGGTACATCATGTGTATTTCCGATCACCGCCGCCCGGATCATTGAGCAGGCACCTTGGCTAAATGCGCGGGGGGGAAGGGTCCCGTGACCCCCCCCCCGTTTCAGCGATCGGCGCAAACCGCAGGTCAATTTAGGTCGGTTGCGGCGGCGGCGGGCGGTGCCATCGGGTCCCCATGCGGCTGTAGGGGGGACCCGATGGCATGGAAGGCAGCGTGATGCCTAAGGAAGGCATCGTGCTGCCTTCCGGTGACGAGCCTGTGAGATCCAGCCCCCTGGATCTCACAGGCCAGAAGCTGTATGAGTAATACACACTGTATTACTCATACAGCCAATGCATTCCAATACAGAAGTATTGGAATGCATTTTAAAGGATTAGACCCCCAAAAGTTCAAGTCCCAATGTCGAAAAAAAAAAAATGTGAAAAAAAAAGTTGAAAAAAAATTAAGTTTTCCCCCCCAAAAAATTAAAAGTTTCAAGTAAAAATAAACAAAAACTTTATTTTTCCCAAATAAAGTAAAAAAAAATTGGTAAAAAATAGGGGGGAAGTATACATATTAGGTATCGCCGCGTCTGTATCGACCGGCTGTATAAAAATATCACATGACCTAACCCCTCAGATGAACACTGTAAAAAATGTAAAATAAAAACTGTGCTAAATAAACAATTTTTTGGTACCTTACATCACAAAAAGTGTAATAGCAAGCGATCAAAAAGTCACACGCACCCCAAAATAGTGCCAATAAAACAGTCACCTCATACTGCAAAAATCATACCCTACCCAAGGTAATCACCCAAAAACTGAAAAAATTATGGCTCTCAGACTATGAAAACACTAAAACATGATTTTTCTTGCTTCAAAAATGAAATCATTGTGTAAAACTTACATAAATAAAAAAAAAAGTATACATATTAGGTATCGCCGCATCCGTGACAACCTGGTCTATAAAAATATCACATGATCTAACCTGTCAGATGAATGTTGTAAATGACAAAAAATAAAAACAGTGCCAAAACAGCTATTTCTTGTTACCTTGCCTCACAAAAAGTTTAATATAGAGCAACCAAAAATCATATGTACCCTAAACTAGTACCAACAATACTGCCACCCTATCCCGTAGTTTCTAAAATGGGGTCACTTTTTTGGAGTGTCTACTCTAGGGGTGCATCAGGGAGGCTTCAAATGGGACATGGTGTCAAAAAAAACAGTCCAGCAAAATCTGCCTTCCAAAAACCGTATGGCATTCCTTTCTTTCTGCGCCCTACCATGTGCCCGTACAGCTGTTTACAACCACATATGAGGTGTTTCTGTAAACTACAGAATCCGGGCAATAAATTTTGAGCTTTGTTTGGCTGTTAACCCTTGCTTTGTTACTGGGAAAAATTGATAAAAATGGAAAATTTGCCAAATAATTGAAATTCTGAAATTTCATCTCCATTTGCCAATAACTCTTGTGGAACACCTAAAGGGTTAACGATGTTTGTAAAATCTATTTTGAATACCTGGAGGGGTGTAGTTTCTTAGATGGGGTCAGTTTTATGGCGTTTCTACTCTAGGGTTGCATCAGGGGGGCTTCAAATGGGACATGGTGTCAAAAAAACCAGTCCAGCAAAATCTGCCTTCCAAAAACCGTATGGCATTCCTTTCCTTCTGCGCCCTGCCGTGTGCCCGTACAGTAGTTTACGACCACATATGGGGTGTTTCTGTAAACTACAGAATCAGTGCCATAAATATTGAGTTTTGTTTGGCTGTTAACCCTGGCTTTGTAACTGGAAAAAAAATATTAAAATGGAAAATCTGCCAAAAAAGTGAAATTTTAAAAATTGTATCTCTATTTTCCATTAATTCTTGTGGAACACCTAAAGGGTTAACAACGTTTGTAAAATCAGTTTTGAATACCTTGGGGGTGTAGTTTCTAGAATGGGGTAGTTTTTGGGTGGTTTATATTATGTAAGCCTCGCAGAGTGACTTCAGACCTGAACTGGTCCCTAAAAATTGGGTTTTTGAAAACTTCAACTTCTAAGCCTTGTAACATCCCCAAAAAATAAAATTACATTCCCCATATGCCTACTTCATGTTTGGATCATTTTGGGAATGATAAGTAATAACTATTTTTGGAAGTATTACTATGTATTATAGAGGTAGAGAAATTGAAACTTGGAAATTTGCTATTTTTAAAAAATTTTGGGTAAATTTGGTATTTTTTTTATAAATAAAAATTATTATTTTTTTTACTTCATTTTACCAGTGCCATGAAGTACAATATGTGACGAAAAAACTATCTCAGAATGGCCTGGATAAGTCAAAGCGTTTTAAAGTTATCACCACTCAGTGACACTGGTCAGATTTGAAAAAAAATGGCCTGGTCCTTAAGGTGAAATAAGGCTGTGTCCCAAAGGGGTTAATACACCCGTAAATGGCTGTATCACACAGAACTTGCACCTTAATAACAAGCAAGGTTTGCTGGAATTACTGATGTATCATATAGTGCAAACAACCTAAAAGCAGCAATATAACTGCAATTTGGATCCCCAGTTAGTGCAGCAAGGTGTAATAGAATTGCTCCTATTACCCAAGCGCTACACTCTCCTGTTTTAACCTGTTCTCCTTTTATAGTGTGGAAGATGCCTCCCTATCTTTTCCATACACCTTGAATAATCTTTCCCTGAACTTCTAAATTGATTTTTCAGCACAATAAAGTCTTTCCTAGCACTGTCTCTAGCACCTGCTGAAGTCTCTCCCTGCACTAAGTACACTGGAAAATGGCTGAATCCAAGATGGCTGAGGCTATTTATAGGGCTGTGACATCACAGGGGCTGGCTGGCTGCTGATTGGCTGCATGCATGGCAGTGAGAATGATCCCTCATTCCCAGAGTTCTTTGCTCCATGTCCTAACATGTGCAGCTGCCATTTTTGGAAAAAAAGTGATTCGTTACCATGAAGCGTGAGTAAATTCGGCTTTGGTGCGAATCAAATTTTTCGTAAAATTCGGATCTAATTGCACTTCGATTCGCTCATCTCTAATTCTGACCACCATATTTTTTAATGTATTTACACTAGACAACTGGCTAAAATGTATTGATATTTCAGCTTCCCGTCAATTAAAAAGCTGGCTGCCTGCAGCCACCACCAGGGGGGGCCTAATGCATAGGAATTTATGCAGTTACCATTTAGTGAAATGAAAGCTGAAATAATCTCTTTGCAGTGAGATCTCCCTAGTGACTGACAACTTTTATTGGCAGGAACAGAAGATGGAGTTCAGAATTAGTCTGTCACCGCCAGTCCTGTGAGAAGGTCTGTTAGACGTTCTTCCCTATCTCTTGCATGACGTTCTTTGTTTTGGTTTCACTTTGTCATCTCCTTTCCTTCTCCCAGCTGTCACCTGTTTACACTAATTGTCTCCCTTTATATTCCCTCCCATACTGCCTCACTTTGCGGTTTATACTTCTTCCTGGATGAGTTGTTCACTGCTGGAGGCTGCTACTGCTGATTCCTCAGATAAGTCTTTCCTTTATTTGTGTTTCTTTTCTGGCTTGATTCTAGGTGACCCTGACTCCATCCGTATTAAGTGCAGGGAGCCGGTGGTCGTGTCCCCTCACTATTATAGGGTTTTCAGGTGTCACTCAGTATTAGGTACGTGGGCATGCAATCGTCTACCATAAAGACCTTTGCATAGGCATAGCAGTCAGGGAGAGCTCTAGTGGTTTTATAGGGCTCACCCATATGCTCCTTAGTTTGGGATCAAGCCAGTCGGATGTTTATTTATACGTTCCAGCTTTCTGCAACACCATCTGTGACATAGTCCCTTCCCCTCACCTTGGGCCACATTGCAGTCTTCCTCCACTGAGGAAACACTTCTGCTTTTTAGCTTCATGTGTTGTTACCCAGGTGTGCTTACCTTTACTTTTCTGCAAATTTTGTCAAGGACTTTAATTTCTCAATTACTAATTTTAGATATCTAGAAACATCCTCAGTCATTAAAAAATCCATCTAGTTGTCATTAAAAAATCCATCTAGTATAAAACTGTAATTATAAAATGGAGAAGAGGAAGAAGATAATGTAGCATGAGATGAGAATCAGGGAGGGACATCTGATTGGCTCAGAGCATACAGAGCCCAGCCACTCAACAAGCATGGAGAGAAACATTTACATTTTTCAAGCATCAGCAGAAAAAAAAAAACATAAAATGTGTAGGCTTCACAAAATCTAATACACATTTACTAAGGCCACTTTCACATTAGCCTTTTTTGCAGATCCGTCATGCAGATCCGTCATAATACGGATCCGGTTGTATTATGTCTAGGGTTGAGCGAACCCGAACTTTAGGATTTTGGGACCCTGGACCCGAACATTTCAGTAAAAGTTCGGGTTCAGGTTCGATGTTCGCCGCTTTCTTGGCGCTTTTAGAAAGGCTGCACAGCAGCCAATCAACAAGCGTCATACTACTTCCCCCAAGAGGCCATCACAGCCATGCCTACTAATGGCATGGCTGTGATTAGCCAGAGCAGCATGTGACCCAGGCTCTATATAAGCTTGAGTCACGTAGCGCCGCACGTCACTCTGCTGTTACAAGTGTAGGGAGAGGATGCTGCTGGACTTGTGATTTCAGGGAGAGAATAGGAGAGAATATAACTCAGCGATCTACAGACAAATAGTTGTGTGGGTGCAGGGCACTATCGTTTTAGCCTGCCCTGAGCTCATTGACCAAAAAATGCTAACTTTTAAAATTCTGTTAGTTAGGTGGGTGGCGGCGCCGGCCATTTTATGCAAGCTCAGTGCACCAGCACTGCATCTGAGCTTTTGGGACATTGCAAATCACCATTTTTTGGGGGCAAACTACAACATCTGTATTAGTCAGTGTGCAATTTAAGGTAGAAATACACCCATCATTTTCTGGGGTTTGAAAAACACACTTTTTTGACAAAAGACACTATTTTCAGGCCTTGCAGCATCAGCACGTGTGAAATTACAGGCTTATATACTGCTGTCAAATTCAGTTTTTAAACAAACACTCATTTGGGCACCAAAAATTTAGTTGGCAGCCTTTGATGCAGATGTCAGTGTGAGATACACCCTTAATACATTTGGGTTACATTCAGAGATTTGAAATACTGCCATTTGGTGCACCAATATTGAATTCAGGCCTACACTGGTTCATGCCCTATGAGATACCCCTTCTACATACAGGGGTTTAAATTAGGCATTTGAAATACAGCCATTTGAAATACAGCCATTTTGTGCAAAGATATATTTACTTCAGGCCTACACTCTTTCAGGGCGTGTGTGATCCTCCCTATACATACAGGGGTTTGAATTAGGCATTTGAAATACAGCCATTTTTTAATACAGCCTTTTTGTGCAAAGATATATTTACTGCAGGCCTACACTGATTCAGGGCGTGTGTGATCCACCTAATCTGCAACCTACTAAACCATTACTAAGACGGGGCCAGCTCCCTAAACGCCCCTAAGGGGAAAAGGGGGGAGGGGGGAGGGCCATCAGTCCCTAAGCACCCTCCCTATACAGTCGGGCGCTTGCCATTTTTTGAATTAGGCATTTGAAATACAGCCATTGGAAATACAGCCATTTTGTGCAAAGATATATTTACTGCAGGCCTACACTGGTTCAGAGCGTGTGTGATCCCCCCTATACATACAGGGGTTTGAATTAGGCATTTGAAATACAGCCATTTTTTAATACAGCCATTTTGTACAAACAAATCTTTACTTGAGGCCTAGTCTGGTTCAGACCGTGTGAGATTCACCCTTTACATACTGTCGTTCTTTTCTACTATTAAACACCCATTTAGGGCAAGATCCTAAATTCAAAAAATATGAGGAGAGCGTCAAATAAGGGATGTGGCCCAGGTCGTGGTGCTGCTCGTGGAGCTCCTGTTGCAGCGAGAGAACGTGGTCGATCTGTGCCAGCTACACGCACAAGTGAAATCCCTTCCTCAGGTGAGAGAAGGCGACAAAACCTGCAGCGGTATTTGGTCGGGCCTAATGCTACTCTACGAATGGTGAGGCCTGAACAAGTATAGGCAATAGTAGATTGGGTTACTGACAGTGGATCCATTTCCTTCACGTTGTCTCCCACCCAGTCTCCTGCTTAAAGACCACAGTTGGCACCTGTAGCCGATGTCCATCAGTCTTTCACCTCACCCCCTTGCAGATCAGCCAAACAGTCTGAGCCCCTAGTCATGCAGCAGTCTCTTCTGCTTTTTGATGACTCTGTTAGCAGGGTTTCCCAGGGCCATCCACCTAGCCCTGCCCCAGAAGTGGAAGAGATTGAGTGCACCTAGCCCAACCACTTATTTTTCAAGATGAGTACATGGGAGGACCATCGCAGCACGTCTCGGATGATAACGAAACACAGGTGCCAACTGCTGGGGTTTTCTGCAGTTGTCAGACTGACAAGGAAGTCAGGGGTGAAGACTGGGTGGTCAGCCCATGCAACTAGAGTTGAGCGAACCCGAACTGTAAAGTTCGGGTTCGTACCGAACTTTAGGTTTTTCGCCACCCGGACCCGAACATTTACGTAAAAAAAGTTTGGGTTCGGTGTTCGGAGATTTTTCTGGCGCTTTTTGAAAGGCTGCAAATCAGCCAATCAACAAGCGTCATACTACTTGCCCCAAAAGGCCATTACAGCCATGTCTACTATTGGCATGGCTGTGATTGGCCAACTGCAGCATGTGACCCAGCCTCTATTTAAGCTGGAGTCCCTTAGCGCCGCCCGTCACTCTGCTCGGATTAGTGTAGGGAGAGGCTGCAGCTGCTGTGAGGGAGAGATCAGGGAGCGATCTTATCAAGAACTGGTTTATGTACTCAGCGATCTACAGAAAAAGTGTTTTGTGGGTTCAGTGCACAATTTTTTAAAGCCTGCTCTGAGCAAACTACTGCTGAAAACCAACTTTTTTTCCTTCATTTCATCAATATCAATACCTGATCGGCAGCCATTTCATGCAACGATAGTGCACCAGCATAGGCTATTTGCAAGTCCAGAAATACAGCTTTGGCATACTGGGGTGAAAAAAAACTCTAATATACTGCACATCTGGGATTAGACAAGCATAAGTGACTGGCACATTTAGGACAGAAATTCAGCTTTTTGGTTAGGGTGAAAAAACCCTCTGATATACTGCATATCTGTGATTACACATGCATAAGTGATTGTCACATTTAGGCGAGAAATACACCTTTTTTGTTACTGGGGTGAAAAAAGCCTGTAATATATTGCACATCTGGGATTACACGTGCATAAGTGAGTGTCACATTTAGGCCAGAAATACGCCTTTTTGGTTACTGGGGTTAAAACTGCCTCTGATATACTGCACATCTGGGATAAGACTTGCATAAGTGAGCGTCACATTTAGGCCACAAATACCGCTGTCATATAGAGTTTAAAAAATAAATAAATTGTGCAATACCCTAAATCAGGGTTTTTATTGGCGGTTAATTTTTTTTAACAGAATTAACCACTTTTTACTTTGCTTTGTAAATACTAACTATGAGGCAAACATCTAATAAGGGATGCGGTCATGGTCGTGGTGGTGGTGTTGGTGGAGCCTCTGGTGCAGGGAGAGGACGTGGCCGTTTTGCCACAGCTACACGTCCTACTGAACCTACTACCTCAGGTCCCAGTAGCCGCCAGAATCTACAGTGATATTTGGTCGAGCCTAATGCCGTTCTAAGGATGGTAAGGACTGAGCAAGTACAGGCGCTAGTCAATTGGGTGGCCGACAGTGGATCCAGCACGTTCACATTATCTCCCACCCAGTCTTCTGCAGAAAGCGCACAGGTGGTGCCTGAAACCCATGCCCATCAGTCTGTCACATCACCCCCGTGCATATCGGGGAACCTGTCTGAGCCTCAAGTCATGCAGCAGTCTCTTATGCTGTTTGAAGACTCTGCTGGCAGGGTTTCCCAAGGGCATCCACCTAGCCCTTCCCCAGGGGTGGAAGACATAGAATGCACTGACGCACAACCACTTATGTTTCCTGATGAGGACATGGGAATACCACCTCAGCACGTCTCTGATGATGACGAAACAGAGATGCAAACTGCTGCGTCTTTCTGCAGTGTGCAGACCGAAAAGGAGGTAAGGGAGGAAGACTGGGTGAAAGACTATGCAGTAGACGATGAGCTCCTAGACCCCACATGGAATGAAGGTCGTGCCACTGACTTTCACAGTTCAGAGAAAGAGGCAGTGGTGAGACCGAGCCAACAGCGTAGCAAAAGTGGGAGCAGGGTGCAAAAGCAGAGCAGCCGTCGCCAAAACAGTTCGCCTGCTACTGGCCATCATCACCAGGGACCGAGCACACCAAAGGCAGCTTCAAGGAGTTCCCTGGCATGGCACTTCTTCACACAATGTGCTGACGACAAGACCCGAGTGGTTTGCACGCTGTGCCATCAGAGCCTGAAGCGAGGCATTAACGTTCTGAACCTTAGCACAACCTGCATGACCAGGCATCTACATGCGAGACACGGGCTGCAGTGGAGAAAGCACCTTCAAAACCAAGAAAGGGCTCAGGCCCCTTCTGCTCCCACTTCTGCTGCTGCCTCGGCATCTTCCTCTAACTCTGGAGGAACGTTGGCACCTGCCACCCAGCAAACAGAGTATGTGCCACCAACAACACCACCTCCATCACCAAGCATCTCCACCATGTCACACGGAAGCGTTCAGCTCTCCATCTCACAAACCTTTGAGAAAAATTGTAAATTCCCACCTAGCCACCCTCGATCCCTGGCCCTGAATGCCAGCATTTTTAAACTGCTGGCCTTTGAAATGCTGTCATTCAGGCTGGTGGAGACGGACAGCTTCAAACAGCTCATGTCGCTTGCTGTCCCACAGTATGTCGTTCCCAGCCGCCACTACTTCTCCAGCCGTGCCCTCCATGCACAACCAAGCATCGGATAAAGTCAAGTGTGCACTGCGCAACACCATCTGTGGCAAGGTCCACCTAACCACAGATACATGGACCAGTAAGCACGGCTAGGGACGCTATATCCCCCTAACTGCACACTGAGTAAATGTAGTGGCGGCTGGGCCCCAGGCGGAGAGCTGATTGGCGCACGTCCTTCCGCCGCCAAGGATTGCAGGGCATCATTCTTTGCCTCCTGTTGCCTCCTGTTGCCTCCTCTTCCTACTCGGCATCCTCCTCCTCTTCTTCCACCTCCTCATCCTGTCAGTGACAGACCTTCACCACCAACTTCAGCACAGCCAGGGGTAAACGTCAGCAGGCCATTCTGAAACTGATGTGTTTGGGGAACAGGCCCCACAGCCTGCGCAGGAGTTGTGGCGGGGTATAGATATAGGTTGCTGCCAGTGAGCCTCAAGCCCAGCCTGGTGGTGTGCGATAATGCGTAAAATCTCGTTGCAGCTCTGGGACTAGCCGGTTTGACGCACATCCCTTGCCTGGCGCATGTGCTGAATTTGGTGGTGCAGAAATTCATTCACAACTACCCCGACATGTCAGAGCTGCTGCATAAAGTGCGGGCCGTCTGTGCGCGCTTTCGGCTTTCTCACCCTGCTGCTGCTCGCCTGTCAGCGCTGCAGCGTAACTTCGGCCTTCCCGCCCACCGCCTCATATGCGACGTGCCCACCAGGTGGAACTCCACCTTGCACATGCTGGAGAGACTGTGCGAGCAGCAGCAGGCCATAGTGGAGTTTCAGCTGCAGCACGCACGGGTGAGTCGCACTGCGGAACAGCACCACTTCACCACCAATGACTGGGCCTCCATGCGAGACCTGTGTGCCCTGTTGCGCTGTTTCGAGTACTCCACCAACATGGCCAGTGGCGATGACACCGTTATCAGCGTTACAATACCACTTCTATGTCTCCTTGAGAAATCACTTAGGGCGATGATGGAAGAGGATGTGGCCAGTCTTTTAGAAGTGGCTCAGAAAGAGGATTTTTGCAACAGCAGAGGCCAGGTACAAATTTGGCCAGACAGGGCCCACTACTGGGCATGTTCACAGCGGGGTGGCATCCAACGCAGCTCGGGCCCATCACTGGTGCGTGACTGGGGTGATACGGAGGACGCAGACGATACGCCTCCCACAGAGGACAGCTTGTCCTTACCTCTGGGCAGCCTGGCACACATGAGCGACTACATTCTGCGGTGCCTGCGCAACGACTGCAGAGTTGCCCACATTTTAACGTGTGCTTACTACTGGGTGGCCACCCTGCTGGATCCCAGTTACAAAGACAATGTGCCGTTTTTAATTCCCTCACTGGAGCGTGATCAGAAGATGCGCGACTATAGGCGCACTCTGGTAGACTCGCTCATGAGAGCATTCCCGACTGACGCCGGGGGACAAGTGGAAGCACAAGGCGAAGGCAGGGGAGGAAGAAGAGGTCGCCAACGCAGCTGTGTCAGCGCCAGCACCTCAGAAGGCAGGGTTAGCATGGTCGACATGTGGAAAAGTTTTGTCACCTCACTGCAACAACCGGCCCCAACTGCTGATATGGAGCGTGTTAGCAGGAGGCAGCATTTGAACAACATGGTGGAACAGTACCTGTGCACACGACTACATGTACTGACTGATGGTTCTGCCCCATTCAATTTCTGGGTCTGCAAATTGTCCACATGGCCAGAGCTTGCCCTGTATGCCTTGGAGGTACTCTCTGAACGTGTATTTAGCACGGCAGGAGGCGTCATTACAGACAGACGCAGCCGCCTGTCCACAGCCAACGTGGACAAGCCCACGTTCATTAAAATGAACCAGGCTTGGATCCAGCAAGACTTGTCTGTACCTTGTGCAGAATAGACATTTATACCACCATCATACATGCATTCTTGTACTCAAGTCAAGTGCAATGATTCTTTGTTTTCTTTTTTTTATTTGTCACAATATTTTGGGGGCTACCTACCCAATAAAAAAAATAAAAAAACATTGTTGGCTACCTGTTCCTCCTCCATTGCTGCCTCCACCTACAACACCACATTCACCGCCTCCTCAACCTCCAACTCCATATCCACCTCCTTCTCTGAGTTGCAGGTTAACAATTTGTAATTTTTAGTTATTTTATTTTATTTCATTTTAAGTTATTTCCCTATCCACATTTGTTTGCAGAGCAGCTGCCATGCTCTCAAGCACATTTTACTGCCTTTTACATCCCTCTAGCCTTTTCAAGGACTATTTTAGAGGCTATTTAATTCCAAAAAGTGGCAATTTTAGTGCCCTAAATTGAAAAAAATCTTATTTTCAATTGTCGGGTGACATTTTAAAATGTTTGCCGTATACAAACACTTGCTGTGCCTGGGTGACAGGGGCCTAAATCTCTCAAAATCCTCTGTTGTATTGCTGGGTGACATGAACCCCCTTTTGCAGTGAATGAACCCCTGCTGTGCCTGGGTTACAGGGGCCTAAATCTCTCAAAATCCTCTGTTGTATTGCTGGGTGACCTGTACCCCCTTTTGCCGTGAATGAACCCCTGCTATGCCTGGGTGACAGGGGCCTAAATCTCTCAAAATCCTCTGTTGTCTTGCTGGGTGACATGAACCCCCTTTTGCCGTGAATGAACCCCTGCTGTGCCTGGGTGACAGGGGCCTAAATCTCTCAAAATCCTCTGTTGTCTTGCTGGGTGACATGAACCCCCTTTTGCAGTGAATGAACCCCTGCTGTGCCTGGGTTACAGGGGCCTAAATCTCTCAAAATCCTCTGTTGTATTGCTGGGTGACCTGTACCCCCTTTTGCCGTGAATGAACCCCTGCTATGCCTGGGTGACAGGGGCCTAAATCTCTCAAAATCCTCTGTTCTATTGCTGGGTGACATGAACCCCCTTTTGCCGTGAATGAACCCCTGCTCTGCATTGCTGACAGGGAACTAAATTTAGTGAAAACATCTGTTACTGATCGGAAGATGCGCGACTACAAGCGCACGCTGATGATAGCATTCCCACCTGACAGCGGGGGCACAGTGGAAGCACAAGGCGAAGGCAGAGGAGGAGGAAGAGGTCGCCAACGCAGCTGGGGCACCGCCAGTACCTGAGAAGGCAGGGTTGGCATGGCCCAAATGTGGAAAAGATTTGTCAGCCTTAGTGATGCTGACCTGCCCTGCAGCCAGTGTATAGTGTGAATGTGTGTTTAGCACGGCAGAGAGCATTATCACAGGCCGCAGCCAATGTGGACAAGCCTACGTTTATTAAAATGAACCAGGCATGGATCCCACAGGACTTGTCCATACCTTGTGCAGAATAGACATTTATACCACCCTCAACCATCCATTCTTGTACTCAAGTGCACTTATTCTTAGTTTTATTTTGTTATATGTCCCAATATTTTGGGGGATACCCCAATTTAAAAATAAAAAATCAGTGTTGGCTACCTATTCCTCCTTCACCGCCGCTTCCACCTACACAGCCACGTCAACCTACACCGCCACATCCACCCATCCACTGCCTCCTCAACCTCCTACTCCTAGATCCAGATTGTTATTTAAAAATTTTCTGTATTTTATGTTATTTTAAGTCATTTCCTTATCCACATTTGTTTGCAGAACAGTTGCCATGCTCTTAAGCACATTTTGATTCCTTTTGCAGCCCTCTAACCCTTTCCAGTACTATTTTAGAGCCATTTTAGTGCCCAAAAGTTCGGGTCCCCATTGACTTCAATGGGGTTCGGGGTTAAGTTCGGGTCAAGTTCGGGTCCCGAACCTGAATTTTTTTTTCAAGTTCGGCCGAACCTGCCAAACCCGAACATCCAGGTGTCCGCTCAACTCTAGCCAAGACCAAAGAGCTGTCAAAGGACACCAGAAACAAAATTGTAGACCTGCACCAGGCTGGGAAGACTGAATCTGCAATAGGTAAGCAGCTTGGTGTGAAGAAATCAACTGTGGGAGCAATTATTAGAAAATGGAAGACATACAAGTCCACTGATAATCTCCCTCGGTCTGGGGCTCCACACAAGATCTCACCCTGTGGGGTTAAAATGATCACAAGAACACTGAGCAAAAGTCCTAGAACCACACGGGGGACCTAGTGAATGATCTGCAGAGAGCTGGGACCAAAATAACAAAGGCTACCATGAGTAACACACTACGCCGCCAGGTACTCAAATCCTGCAGTGCCAGACTTGTCCCCCTGCTTAAGCCAGTACATGTCCCGGCCCGTCTGAAGTTTGTTAGAGAGCATTTGGAGGATCCAGAAGAGGATTGGGAGAATGTCATATGGTCAGATGAAACCAAAGTAGAACTTTTTGGTAAAAACTCAACTCGTCGTGTTTGGAGGAGAAAGAATGCTGAGTTACATCCAAAGAACACCATACCTACTGTGAAGTATGGGGGTAAAAACATCATGCTTTGGGGCTGTTTTTCTGCAAAGGGACCAGGAGGACTGATCCGTGTAAAGGAAAGAATGAATGGGGCCTTGTATCGTGAGATTTTGAGTGAAAACCTCCTTCCATCAGCAAGGGCATTGAAGATGAAACGTGGCTGGGTCTTTCAGCATGACAATGATCCCAAACACACCTCCCAGGGCAACGAAGGAGTGGCTTTGTAAGAAGCATTTTAAGGTCCAGATCTCAACCCCATAGAAAACCTTTGGAGGGAGTTGAAAGTCTGTGTTGCCCAGCGACATCACTGCTTTAGAGGAGATCTGCATGGAGTAATGGGCCAAAATACCAGCAACAGTATGTGAAAACCTTGTGAAGACTAGTGTTGAGCGTGAATATTCGAATAACAAATAATTTTAGCGAATATCGCAACTTTGAGAATTCGCGAATATTTCGAATATAGTGCTATATATTCTCTATATCGAATATTCATGATTTTTAAGCATCTGAAAACATGATTCCTCACTGCTTCTTGCTTGTGGGCCAATGAGTCATTAGCCCACAAGCAAATTAAGCAGGAAGGAATCATTTTTTCATATTGAAAAATTAAAATTGACAAATATTCTAAATAACTAATATATTCGCTATATTGCTATATATTCGTTTTTTAGAATATTTGTCATATTCTAAAACAAGAATATATAACAATATAGTGAATATTCGTAAAATACAAACATAGAGCAATTTAGCTAATGTAGTGCTATAGTCTTTTTTTCAAGAGTCTTAATTTTTTTTAAATCAGAAGTTAAGAAGACAAAAAAGTTACAACTATTAGACAAAGAAGATTATACCACTATATTAGCTAAATTGATCGATTCTACATTACTTGTAAGTTTTTTAGAATATTCGCTATATTGCAAGAAGCAGGGTGGAATCAATCTTATTATTCGAATTCCCGATTTTTAGCCAAAAATCTGGAGCATTATGAATGATCGTGAGGATGCGATCTTATGAGTGCCCTCGTACAGTCTCGTACAGTGCAGACTCGTACAGTCTGTCCGGGCTGAATCAAAATTAAGAAGTGGGATCTGGCACGATCCGAAAGCTATACAAAAAATATTTTGCGACCTGAAGCGCCTACACCCAGAACAGGTAGAAGAGTATAGTCAGCGATTATGCCCAGGTACAATGCTTACATGAATTTTGAATCTCTCTCTACAACACTCAGTAATGTATATATTCAGTTATGCTGCTAAATCGTACAGATGTAGTAGGGTTAACACACAACCTCTTAACTCAAATTTCTTAACTCGTCACCTAATCTTGAAACAAAAGCCATTTTATAAAATAGCTTAACGCATTTAATTGCATTAAGTTTACATAACACGTCTCATAAAGCATGTGTGTTAACTCTACTACATCCGTATTTCATCCCTTGTCAAATGATTACTTAATACCTGGTGTGACATGTACAAAATCTTCTGGTTACATCATACATCTCTACCTTGCTGAGATTGTATATATATAGCTATACACACAGCGCTGTAAAGATGTATGATGTCACCGGATGATTTCATACGTTTCACACACACACACATATATATAGGTATTTTTGTTTATATCTACATAAACGGCAAACATCATTCAGTATTCTTGTCAAAGTCCCCGAGCATTACATACAGTACAGACCAAAAGTTTGGACACACCTTCTCAAAGAGTTTTCTTTATTTTCATGACTATGAAAATTGTAGATTCACACTAAAGGCATCAAAACTATGAATTAACACATGTGGAATTATATACATAACAAACAAGTGTGAAACAACTGAAAATATGTCATATTCTAGGTTCTTCAAAGTAGCCACCTTTTGCTTTTATTACTGCTTTGCACACTCTTGGCATTCTCTTGATGAGCTTCAAGAGGTGGTCCCCTGAAATGGTTTTCACCTCACAGGTGTGCCCTGTCAGGTTTAATAAGTGGGATTTCTTGCCTTTTAAATGGTGGTTGGGACCATCAGTTGCGTTGAGGAGAAGTCAGGTGGATACACAGCTGATAGTCCTACTGAATAGACTGTTAGAATTTGTATTATGGCAAGAAAAAAGCAGCTAAGTAAAGAAAAACGAGTGGCCATCATTACTTTAAGAAATGAAGGTCAGTCAGTCAGCCGAAAAATTGGGAAAACTTTGAAAGTAAGGGCTATTTGACCATGATGGGATGCTGCGCCAGATGACCTGGCCTCCACAGTCACCGGACCTGAACCCAATCGAGATGGTTTGGGGTGAGCTGGACCGCAGAGTGAAGGCAAAAGGGCCAACAAGTGCTAAGCATCTCTGGGAACTCCTTCAAGACTGTTGGAAGACCATTTCAGGTGACTACCTCTTGAAGCTCATCAAGAGAATGCCAAGAGTGTGCAAAGCAGTAATCAAAGCAAAAGGTGGCTACTTTGAAGAACCTAGAATATGACATATTTTCAGTTGTTTCACACTTGTTTGTTATGTATATAATTCCACATGTGTTAATTCATAGTTGTGATGCCTTCATAGCCATGAAAATAAAGAAAACTCTTTGAATGAGAAGGTGTGTCCAAACTTTTGGTCTGTACTGTACATCCCACACAATTTGTATGGGATTCAAGATTATATATATATATATATATATATATATATATATATATATATATATGCAAAAAAGGATGTATGTGTGTATGTATGTATATGTGTATGTTCCGCAAAAAAAAAAAAACGCAACCACCGATGTAAATGAAAGTTGGTATACACATCCCTTGCTACCTGGAAAGAAATCTTGCGGGGGTCTCAGCTCTCTATGACATACCGTTCCCGAGATATTCCCCAAAAATGAAAATGACCTGTATTATCCAATACAAGCCTGCCAGCCTTTCACTTAAATCCTAACTGCCAATTGACGGGCGCTGTGGAGTTCACAGTTAAAGGGCCGGTCACCGTGAAAGTCACTGTTAAAGGGCCGGTCACCGTGAAAGTCACTGTTAAAGTTGCGGTCACCATCAAAGTCACTGTTAAAGGGGAGGTCACGTCAAAGTCACAGTTAAAGGGGAGACTTTAAGCTTCCTTCTAATTATAAAGTTACCGTGACAACTTAATCTACAGGGAGGGAGGGCGAGCTGGCAGCAGATCTTCAAAATGCGGTTTGGCAGACAGTCTAACGCTGGCAGCCACAAAAAAATTATATACCCAACATAACACCATCCAATAACCCCTTATCTAATTTCCGAACTGTTGTTTGGTTTCCCTAAATGTCATTTACCCAGTCACAATACCCTATAGGGCATCTTCCTAACAAATCCCATGTTACCTCATCCTACCTTGTAACTTAGACTAGTTCTACCCATCTATAACAAAAAAATGAGTCCAATCCACTATTGGTATAATTCCTAATCCATGCAGATTCCTCCATATAGGAATTTTTTGATCTTTACCTTTGTTATGATTTCTGAGTTGTTTGTCTAAATTCTTAACATTGTGTCATTATTACAGGTCAACCCGTTCCCTCTGTCCACCACCTCAAAAAAATAAAATAAAATGGAGGAGGAGGAGTGTGAGGAGCAGGAGGAGGGAGAAAATGTGGAGGCCACTTCCCCCCCAGATGTTTACGAGACAGAGGCGACACCCCCTACCGGGAGGGTAAATATGTGCACACATTACTATAATTTGGTATACATAACATATTCAAAAGCATCCCATGATCCCCCCACCACCCTGCATCTCCAGAGCTGTAATTCACATGTGTAATGAATCTGAAAAATAGCAGCCCTTAGTTAACATGGCTGTCTGTTTAGCTGAACAGCATTTGCACCTCGGTTCACAAACGTTTATGCCTGGGAGCAGGGTGTCTGTAATAGACTGTCCCTCTGCGTGAAGTCACGTCCCGCTAAGGCCTACTCTTAATGGCCGGCCGTGAAGTGGTTAAAAGTGGCAACAATGAGGGGACAACAGAAACTAGTGTAATGGGAAAATAAAAGAAATGCAACATACTCTGTAAATTACCGAAAAACAATTAACTAACCAAATAAATAACATTATATTCTATCCGAACTATCACTAAGAAGACCAAAATATAATTAACGTAAAGATCTAAAGTTATTGTATTTAGATGTAAATAGGCAGTGTTTAAACACATACTACACACAATGCACTAATTGTCTTGTAAGTAACCGTAATTGAAATAAAAAAATATTTTTTTCAGTAGTGAATAAGTGCAGAAAGCACTTGGAAGAACTTAAAAAAGAATATACAAAAGACATGCTGGAAATGAAAATGCTGCGTCAACGAGTCAATAAGAAAGAAAGTGAAATGGAGCAAAAGTACTTTCTCAGATTTAACCAAATGGACGAGCTATTATCGGAGCTCAAAAAGTTGCCCTAGAGGCATGTTTTGTTATTATGCTTGTTATAAATACAGTTTTTCAGTTTGATACAGCGTGCTTTCGTTTTTTATAATGTAATGTTACTGTGTCATTTTATAAGTTAGTTCAGGCCACTTTATTCCAGGGTCAAACTCATCTTGATCAGGACAGACAGCAGAACAGACAGCAGTAGGTACATGGTAACACTGTAGTATACGGCCCACACATAACTCAGCAGTGTCAGGACCTACAACAGCAAGTATCGGTAACGGTGGAGTAGAAGGCCCACATATAACTCAGCAGTGTCAGGACCTACAACAGCAAGAATCTGTATTGGTGGAGTATAAGGCCCACACATAACTCAGCAGTGTCAGGACCTACAACAGCAAGTATCGGTAACGGTGGAGTATAAGGACCACACATAACTCAGCAGTGTCAGGACCTACAACAGCAAGTATTGGTAATGGTGGAGTATAAGGCCCACACATAAGTCATCAGGGTCAGGAGAGACTTCAGCATCAGCAGCAGGTAGATGTTAAGGATCCAGTATAAGGCCTACACATAGGTCGGCCTAACTCAGCACAACAGCCAGTAGCAGGTTCGAAGTGTGCAGCAGGAATTTGTTCCCAGGAATGGGCCCCCACCAGACCAGGACAGCACCAAAAATAAACCAAGACATCTCTGACAGCATCATGTTGTAATTGCGCAGCAGAAATGGGCTAACATGAAAAAAATACACTATTTGACTTTCTAAAATTTTTGTTTAAATAAATAATTCTTTTTTTAAACAACAAGAAAAAGAAGTACAAAGTTAGCTACACGCGACACGACGCGTTCCTCCGACTACTAGACCTTTCAAGATAGGGCACATTGAGTCTGTGGCAGTTAAATATTTTTAATAACATTTTAACAATAACAATTTGCAACATTTTAACAATAACTGTCCTTTCGGACTACTTTGTTAGTTTGTCATGGAAATCCACTATATCTTTAATTATTTAATGGTTCCTCTTATACAGTCAGGTCCATAAATATTGGGACATTGACGCAATTGTAAAATTTTTGGCTCTATACACCACCACAATGGATTTGAAATGAAACAAACAAGATGTGCTTTAACTGCAGACTGTCAGCTTTAATTTGAGGTTATTTACATCCAAATCAGGTGAACGGTGTAGGAATTACAACAGTTTGCATATGTGCCTCCCACTTGTTAATGGACCAAAAGTAATGGGACAATTGGCTTCTCAGCTGTTCCATGGCCAGGTGTGTGTTATTCCCTCATTATCCCAATTACAATGAGCAGATAAAAGGTCCAGAGTTAATTTCAAGTGTGCTACTTGCATTTGGAATCTGTTGCTGTCAACTCTCAAGATGAGATCCAAAGAGCTGTCATTATCAGTGAAGCAAGCCATCATTTGGCTGAAAAAAACAAAACAAACCCATCAGAGAGATAGCAAAAACATTAGGTGTGGCCAAAACAACTGTTTGGAACCTTCTTAAAAAGAAGGAACGCACCGGTGAGCTCAGCAACACCAAAAGACCTGGAAGACCACGGAAAACAACTGTGGTGGATGACCGACAAATTCTTTCCCTGGTGAAGAAAACACCCTTCTCAACAGTTGATCAGATCAAGAACACTCTCCAGGAGGTAGGTGTATGTGTGTCAAAGTCAACAATCAAGAGAAGACTTCACCAGAGTGAATACAGAGGGTTCACCACAAGATGTAAACCATTGGTGAGCCTCAAAAACAGGAAGGCCAGATTAGAGTTTGCCAAATGACATCTAAAAAAGCCTTCACAGTTCTGGAACAACATCCTATGGACAGATGAGACCAAGATCAACTTGTACCAGAGTGATGGGAAGAGAAGAGTATGGAGAAGGAAAAGAACTGCTCATGATCCTAAGCATACCACCTCATCAGTGAAGCATGGTGGTGGTAGTGTCATGGCGTGGGCATGTATGGCTGCCAATGGAACTAGTTCTCTTGTATTTATTGATGATGTGACTGCTGACAAAAGCAGCAGGATGAATTCTGAAGTGTTTCGGGCAATATTATTTGCTCATACTTAGCCAAATGCTTCAGAACTCATTGGACGGTGCTTCACAGTGCAGATGGACAATGACCCAAAGCATACTGCAAAAGCAACCAAAGAGTTTAAGGGAAAGAAGTGGAATGTTATGCAATGGCCAAGTCAATCACCTGACCTGAATCCGATTGAACATGCATTTCACTTGCTGAAGACAAAACTGAAGGGAAAATGCCCCAAGAACAAGCAGGAACTGAAGACAGTTGCAGTAGAGGCCTGGCAGAGCATCACCAGGGATGAAACCCAGCGTCTGGTGATGTCTATGCGTTCCAGACTTCAGGCTGTAATTGACTGCAAAGGATTTGCAACCAAGTATTAAAAAGTGAAAGTTTCATAGTTATGATTATTATTCTGTCCCATTACTTTTGGTCCCTTAACAAGTGGGAGGCACATATGCAAACTGTTGTAATTCCTACACCGTTCACCTGATTTGGATGTAAATACCCTCAAATTAAAGTTGACAGTCTGCAGTTAAAGCACATCTTGTTTGTTTCATTTCAAATCCATTGTGGTGGTGTATAGAGCCAAAAATGTTAGAATTGTGTCGATGTCCCAATATTTATGGACCTGACTGTATATCTTCCAAACCTTCTTCGAAACCCGCAGCAGAGAGAGCCAATTGATCCTTTAGATGCTCCTTCTGGAACTTGGACATTCGTTTATGGCATTTATAGATTACTGTATGTTTAAAATAAAATATTAATGCAATTTTGTTTAGCAGACAATTAGTGCACTGTGTGGAGTAGGTGTATAAACATTTCAGATTTACATCAAAATCCATAAGTTACACATGTTTATGGTCATTATAGTGTTTTTTGGATTAGAGATAGTTTGGATACAGTTTAATGTTATTTTTTTGGGTAGTTTATATTTTTTTGCTACTTTAGACACTTACGCCACTTTCACACGACCGTATGCCCTTCGAGACATACGGTCCATGAGCATGCCATATGTTCCGGAGCGGCATACATTGTGCACATGGGAGCGCACAGCAGCAGAGGTTACTATGATACTCTCCGCATCGTCCGCCCATGGGACCAGGGTAGGACTGGCTCACCGGGAAGCCGGTGAAATGCCCGGTGGGCCCCTTGCCTATCTGCTTATACTACAGCCAGAGCCACCAGCAGGGCAGTTACCATACTTTCAGGCACCTGGCTGTTATTAGGTGCTGGACTGCAGCACTGGCACACATATCATTTTACTTTGGTGAAAGGGACAGCACAGTACCTTGCAGCGCTTGTTCCTTTCTCCAAAGTAAACTTCACCGACCCGACATGAGCGGACAGCCCCCCCTCCTCTCTGCAGTGTGATATTCTATCATGTGTGAGGAGGGGGCGGGGCTAGAGGAGCCGAGGAGATTGGAGACGCTGCTCTCTCTGAGTCACTGTGCCTCCCTCCAGTATAAAGTTCAGTCCTCTTCACTGGTCCCACTACTCCACACAGCAGAACTGGGGTAAGTTACTGTGGGAGGGAACTGGGAAGTTAGGAGAGTCCTGAAGCTGCTGCCCCTGCACATCTTGTGTCCACCTGTTGTTCCAGCCCCTCACAGACCTTTGCCCACCAACTATCTCACCTATACTTTATACAGAGCAAGAAGTTATGTCTCCCAGTGTCCCCATTTCACACTTTGCCAGCCCCTCACCCCCACATAATATGTAATGTCTCTGGAGGCTATATCAGTGCTGGAGCATTATAAGAGGAGCGGCTGATATCAGTCACATATAATGTAATGTCTCTGGAGGTTACCGTATTTTTCGCCCCATGAGACGCACTTTTTCCCCAAAAAAAATGGGGGGGAAATGCCTCTGCGTCTTATAGGGCGAATGCTGACATTTTTACATCGCAGGCTGCGATGTATGAGCGAGCGGGGAGGGAATTGGAGGAGGAGCTGGGGGCCGGCAATTGCGGCGGGGCCGGTGCAGTCACTGAACTCCGGCCCCGCCGCTCCAGTGCTGCACTATACAAATATAAAATGTCTCATTCAATTAAAAGTGATTAAACATGCCCCCCCACTTTTAATATTACCGTACACCCTAACAGCTTCTGTAGAATGCAGGCAGGCAGGCCGGGCGGCAGCGCAACTCCCTGATGTCACGTGCCTGCGCCGCCTACTTTATGAATGACGCAGGCGGCACAGGCATGTGACGTCAGTGAGTGACGCGCCGGACGCCCCGGCCTGCCTGCCTGCGTTGTACAGAAGCTGTTAGGGTGTACGGTAATATTAGGAGTGAGGGGGCATGTTTAATCACTTTTAATTGAATGAGACATTTTATATTTGTATAATGCAGCACTGGAGCAGTGGGGGGGGGGAATCTGTGGATGACAGTTTTATGGGGGACATCTGTGGATGGCACTGTCATGGGGTGGGGGGACTGTGGATGGCACATATATAACAGTGCCATCCACAGATCCCCCATAACAGTGCCATCCACAGATCCCCATAACAGTGCCATCCACAGATCCCCCATAACAGTTGCATCGACAGATCCCCCATAACAGTGCCATCCACAGATCGCCCATAGCAGTGCCATCCACAGATCCCCATAACAGTGCCATCCACAGATCCCCCATAACAGTGTCCTTCACAGATCCCCAGTAATAGTGCCATCCACAGACCACCATTAGTTCCAAACCCACCAAAATCACACCTTTTGGTTAAAAATATTTTTTTTCTTATTTTCCTCCCCAAAAACCTAGGTGCATCTTATGGGTCGGTGCGTCTTATAGGGCGAAAAATACGGTATATCAGTACTAGAGCGTTATAAGAGGAGCGGCTGATATCAGTCACATGTGATGTAATGTCTCTGGAGGTTATATCAGCACTGGAGCGTTATAAGAGGAGCGGCTGATATCAGTCACATGTGATGTAATGTCATTGGAGGTTATATCAGTACTAGAGCGTTATAAGAGGAGCAGCTGATATCAGTCACATGTGATGTAATGTCTCTGGAGGTTATATCAGCGCTGGAGCGTTATAAGAGGAGAGGCTGATATCAGTCACATGTGATGTAATGTCTCTAGAGGTTATATCAGCGCGGGAGCGTTATAAGAGGAGAGGCTGATATCAGTCACATGTGATGTAATGTCTCTGGAGGTTATATCAGTGCTGGAGCATTATATGAGGAGCGGATGATATAAGTCACATGTGATGTAATGTCTCTGGAGGTTATATCAGTACTGGAGCATTATAAGAGGAGCGGCTGATATCAGTCACATATGATGTAAATGTCTCTGAAGGTTGTATCAGCATTGGAGCGTTATAAGAGAAGTGGCCGATATCGGTCACATGTGATGTAATGTCTCTGGAGGTTATATCAGTACTGGAGCCTTATAAAAGGAGCGGCTGATATCAGTCACATATGATGTAATGTTTCTGGAGGTTATATCAGCACTGGAGCGTTATAAGAGGAGAGGCTGATATCAGTCACATGTGATGTAATGTCTCTAGAGGTTATATCAGCGCTGGAGCGTTATAAGAGGAGAGGCTGATATCAGTCACATGTGATGTAATGTCTCTGGAGGTTATATCAGTGCTGGAGCATTATATGAGGAGTGGCTGATATCAGTCACATGTGATGTAATGTCTCTGGAGGTTATATCAGTACTGGAGCATTATAAGAGGAGTGGCTGATATCAGTCACATATGATGTAAATGTCTCTGAAGGTTGTATCAGCATTGGAGCATTATAAGAGGAGTGGCCGATATCAGTCACATGTGATGTAATGTCTCTGGAGGTTATATCAGTACTGGAGCATTATAAGAGGAGTGGCTGATATCAGTCACATGTGATGTAATGTCTCTGGAGGCTATATCAGTGCTGGAGCGTTATAAGAGGAAAGGCTGATATCGGTCACATATGATGTAATGTCTCTGGAGGTTATATCAGTGCTGGAGTGTTATAAGAGGAGCGGCTGAAATCGGTCACATGTGATGTAATGTCTCTGGGGGTTATATCAGTACTGGAGCGTTATAAAAGGAGCGGCTGATATCAGTTACATATGATGTAATGTCTCTGGAGGTTATATCAGTGCTGGAGCATTATAAAAGGAGCGGCTGATATCAGTCACATATGACTGTGGATAGGTCATCAGTATCTGATTGGTGGAGATCTGACACCCGGGATTGTACCGATATTGATTTTTTTAAAGCCGATAACCTGTGAACTTTCAGGCCGGTAGCCGATAATTTATACCAATATTCTGAGCATTTTCATTTTTGAAAAAAAAATAAAATTCCTACCAAATCTGTTGTTAAATGAAGAGATGCCATTATATATCTAAGATTAAATATGTATACTTAATATTTTTGTGTTTTTTTTTATTTAATAACTATTCCCCCTTAGGGGCTAGAACCTGTACCCCTTGTCCTATTCACCCTAATAGAGCTCTATTAGGGTGAATAGGACTTCACACTCTCCCTGTGCATAGTACACACAGCAGCAGGGAGCTGACTATGGCAGCCAGGGCTTCAGTAGCGTCCTGGCTACCATGGTAACTGATCAGAGCCCCAGGATTACACTGCTGGGGCTCCGATCAGAAGCTGCCACTGCCACCAAGGGAAGATGACTTGCCCATTAAGTAAAAAATATAGCGACACCTGACCTCTATGAGAGGTAGCCGCGATCCGCGGCAGTTAACCCCTCAGGTGCATCTATATGATTCACCCGCCTCCTATATTTGAATTAATAACTGAGTTAACATCATTGGTGGCGCAATGGCCACAGCCCCTCCCCTCCTCTTCCCCTCTTGCCTCTCACTGGTGGCAGTGGCAGCAGCAGCACAGGGGGGAGGGACTGCTTCCTTCTCCCCTGTGCTTCTGAGGGAACATTGATCGAGTTGATAGCAGCGCGATCCATGTTCGCGATTCGTTATCGGCATATCGGCAAGGTTAGATGTAGGGATGAGCGAACCCGAACTGTATAGTTCGGGTTCGTACCGAATTTTGGGGTGTCCGTGACACGGACCCGAACCCGAACATTTTCGTAAAAGTCCGGGTTCGGGTTCGGTGTTCGGCGCTTTCTTGGCGCTTTTTGAAAGGCTGCAAAGCAGCCAATCAACAAGCGTCATACTACTTGCCCCAAGAGGCCATCACAGCCTTGCCTACTATTGGCATGGCTGTGATTGGCCAGTGCAGCATGTGACCCAGCCTCTATATAAGCTTGGGTCACGTAGCGCTGCACGTCACTCTGCTGATTCAAGCATAGGGAGAGGTTGCTGCTGCGACGTTAGGGCGAGATTAGGCAGATTAACTCCTCCAAAAGACTTCATTCTGTGATCGATCTCCAGCTGTGGATCATTGAAGTGCTAATATATCGACTTGCTCACTTTTTTTAGGCTGCCCAGAGCGTTTTTATATCACTTTTTTCTGGGGTGATCGGCGGCCATTTTGTGGCTTGTGGTGCGCCAGCACAAGCTACCACCAAGTGCTTTTAACCATCAATAGTGTGGTTATTTTTTGCTATATCCTACATCTGCTGCAGGCTGAGCCTGTGTCACCGAAGTGCATTTAACCATCAACAGTCTGGTTATTTTTTGGCCATATACTACATCAGGTGCAGGCTGAGCCTGTGTCACCCAAGTGCATTTAACCACTTAAGGACCACAGGTTTATACCCCCCTAAAGACCAGGCCCTTTTTTACAAATCGGCACTACACTACTTTCACCGTTTATTGCTCGGTCATGCAACTTACCACCCAAATGAATTTTACCTCCTTTTCTTCTCACTAATAGAGCTTTCATTTGGTGGTATTTCATTGCTGCTGACATTTTTACTTTTTTTGTTATTAATCGAAATTTAACGATTTTTTTGCAAAAAAATGACATTTTTCACTTTCAGTTGTAAAATTTTGCAAAAAAAACGATATCCATATAGAAATTTTGCTCTAAATTTATAGTTCTACATGTCTTTGATAAAAAAAAATGTTTGGGTAAAAAAAAAATGGTTTGGGTAAAAGTTATAGCGTTTACAAACTATGGTACAAAAATGTGAATTTCCGCTTTTTGAAGCAGCTCTGACTTTCTGAGCACCTGTCATGTTTCCTGAGGTTCTACAATGGCCAGACAGTAGAAAACCCCCACAAATGACCCCATTTCGGAAAGTACACACCCTAAGGTATTCGCTGATGGGCATAGTGAGTTCATAGAACTTTTTATTTTTTGTCACAAGTTAGCGGAAAATGATGATTTTTTTTTTTTTTCTTACAAAGTCTCATATTCCACTAACTTGTGACAAAAAAAGAAAAACTTCTATGAACTCACTATGCCCATCACGAAATACCTTGGGGTCTCTTCTTTCCAAAATGGGGTCACTTGTGGGGTAGTTATACTGCCCTAGCATTCTAGGGGCCCAAATGTGTGGTAAGGAGTTTGAAATCAAATTCTGTAAAAAATGACCTGTGAAATCCGAAAGGTGCTCTTTGGAATATGGGCCCCTTTGCCCACCTAGGCTGCAAAAAAGTGTCACACATCTGGTATCTCTGTATTCAGGAGAAGTTGAGGAATGTGTTTTGGGGTGTCTTTTTACATATACCCATGCTGGGTGAGATAAATATCTTGGTCAAATGCCAACTTTGTATAAAAAAATGGGAAAAGTTGTCTTTTGCCAAGATATTTCTCTCACCCAGCATGGGTATATGTAAAATGACACCCCAAAACACATTCCCCACCTTCTCCTGAGTACGGCAATACCAGATGTGTGACACTTTTTTGCAGCCTAGGTGGGCAAAGGGGCCCATATTCCAAAGAGCACCTTTCGGATTTCACAGGTCATTTTTTACAGAATTTGATTTCAAACTTATTACCACACATTCGGGCCCCTAGAATGCCAGGGCAGTATAACTACCCCACAAGTGACCCCATTTTGGAAAGAAGACACCCCAAGGTATTCCGTGAGGGGCATGGCAAGTTCCTAGAATTTTTTATTTTTTGTCACAAGTTAGTGGAAAATGATGATTTTTTTTTTTTTTTTTTTTCATACAAAGTCTCATATTCCACTAACTTGTGACAAAAAAGAAAAACTTCCATGAACTCACTATGCCCATCAGC
The DNA here is from genome assembly GCF_905171765.1 of Bufo bufo. Taxonomy (NCBI): domain Eukaryota; kingdom Metazoa; phylum Chordata; class Amphibia; order Anura; family Bufonidae; genus Bufo; species Bufo bufo. The sequence continues at coordinate 130,591,515 of NC_053389.1, forward strand.
GAATACCTTGGGGTCTCTTCTTTCCAAAATGTGGTCACTTGTGGGGTAGTTATACTGCCCTGGAATTCTAGGGGCCCGAATGTGTGGTAAGGAGTTTGAAATCAAATTCTGCAAAAAATGACCAGTGAAATCCGAAAGGTGCTCTTTGGAATATGGGCCCCTTTGCCCACCTAGGCTGCAAAAACGTGTCACACATCTGGTATCTCTGTATTCAGGAGAAGTTGAGGAATGTGTTTTGGGGTGTCTTTTTACATATACCCATGCTGGGTGAGATAAATATCTTGGTCAAATGCCAACTTTGAATAAAAAAAATGGGAAAAGTTGTCTTTTGCCAAGATATTTCTCTCACCCAGCAGGGGTATATGTAAAATGACACCACAAAACACATTCCCCACCTTCTCCTGAGTACGGGGATACCAGATGTGTGACACGTTTTTGCAGCCTAGGTGGGCAAAGGGGCCCATATTCCAAAGAGCACCTTTCGGATTTCACAGGTCATTTTTTACAGAATTTGATTTCAAACTCCTTACCACACATTTGGGCCCCTAGAATGCCAGGGCAGTATAACTACCCCACAAGTGACCCCATTTTGGAAAGAAGAGACCCCAAGGTATTCGCTGATGGGCATAGTGAGTTCATGGAAGTTTTTATTTTTTGTCACAAGTTAGTGGAATATGAGACTTTGTATGAAAAAAAAAAAAAATCAGCATTTTCCACTAACTTGTGACAAAAAATAAAAAATTCTAGGAACTCGCCATGCCCCTCACGGAATACCTTGGGGTGTCTTCTTTCCAAAATGGGGTCACTTGTGGGGTAGTTATACTGCCCTGGCATTTTCCAGGGGCCCTAATGTGTGGTAAGTAGGTAAATGACCTGTGAAATCCTAAAGGTGCTCTTTGGAATATGGGCCCCTTTGCCCACCTAGGCTGCAAAAAAGTGTCACACATGTGGTATCGCCGTATTCAGGAGAAGTTGGGGAATGTGTTTTGGGGTGTCGTTTTACATATACCCATGCTGGGTGAGAGAAATATCTTGGCAAAAGACAACTTTTCCCATTTTTTTTATACAAAGTTGGCATTTGACCAAGATATTTCTCTCACCCAGCATGGGTATATGTAAAATGACACCCCAAAACACATTCCCCAACTTCTCCTGAGTACGGCGATACCAGATGTGTGACACTTTTTTGCAGCCTAGATGCGCAAAAGTGCCCAAATTCCTTTTAGGAGGGCATTTTTAGACATTTGGATACCAGACTTCTTCTCACGCTTTGGGGCCCCTAGAATGCCAGGGCAGTATAAATACCCCACATGTGACCCCATTTTGGAAAGAAGACACCCCAAGGTATTCAATGAGGGGCATGGCGAGTTCATAGAAAATTTTTTTTTTTGGCACAAGTTAGCGGAAATTGATATTTTTAATTTCTTTCTCACAAAGTCTCCCGTTCCGCTAACTTGGGACAAAAATTTCAATCTTTCATGGACTCAATATGCCCCTCACGGAATACCTGGGGGTGTCTTCTTTCCGAAATGGGGTCACATGTGGGGTATTTATACTGCCCTGGCATTCTAGGGGCCCTAAAGCGTGAGAAGAAGTCTGGAATATAAATGTCTAAAAAATTTTACGCATTTGGTTTCCGTGAGGGGTATGGTGAGTTCATGTGAGATTTTATTTTTTGACACAAGTTAGTGGAATATGAGACTTTGTAAGAAAAAAAAATAATAATTCCGCTAACTTGGGCCAAAAAAATGTCTGAATGGAGCCTTACAGGGGGGTGATCAATGACAGGGGGGTGATCAATGACAGGGGGGGTGATCAATGACAGGGGGGGGTGATCAATGACAGGGGGGTGATCAATGACAGGGGGGTGATCAATGACAGGGGGGTGATCAATGACAGGGGGGTGATCAGGGAGTCTATATGGGGTGATAACCACACTCATTGATCACGCCCGTGTAAGGCTTCATTCAGACGTCCGTATGCGTTTTGCGGATCCGATCTATCTATCAGTGCATCCGTAAAAATTATGCGGACATCTGAATGGAGCTTTACAGGGGGGTAATCAATGACAGGGGGTGATCACCACAGTCATTGATCATGCCCCTGTAAGGCTTCATTCAGACGTCCGGATGCGTTTTGCGGATCCGATCCATCTATCAGTGCATCCGTAAAAATCATGCGGACATCTGAATGGAGCTTTACAGGGGGGTGATCAGGGAGTCTATATGGGGTGATCACCACAGTCATTGATCATGCCCCTGTAAGGCTTCATTCAGACGTCCGGATGCGTTTTGCGGATCGGATCCATCTATCAGTGCATCCGTAAAAATCATGCGGACATCTGAATGGAGCTTTACAGGGGGGTGATCAGGGAGTCTATATGGGGTGATCACCACAGTCATTGATCATGCCCCTGTAAGGCTTCATTCAGACGTCCGGATGCGTTTTGCGGATCGGATCCATCTATCAGTGCATCCGTAAAAATCATGCGGACATCTGAATGGAGCTTTACAGGGGGGTGATCAGGGAGTCTATATGGGGTGATCACCACAGTCATTGATCATGCCCCTGTAAGGCTTCATTCAGACGTCCGGATGCGTTTTGCGGATCCGATCCATCTATCAGTGGAGCCGTAAAAATCATGCGGACGTCTGAATGGAGCTTTACAGGGGGGTAATCAATGACAGGGGGGTAATCAATGACAGGGGGGTGATCAGGGAGTCTATATGGGGTGATCACCACAGTCATTGATCATGCCCCTGTAAGGCTTCATTCAGACGTCCGGATGCGTTTTGCGGATCCGATCCATCTATCAGTGGATCCGTAAAAATCATGCGGACGTCTGAATGGAGCTTTACAGGGGGGTAATCAATGACAGGGGGGTAATCAATGACAGGGGGGTGATCAGGGAGTCTATATGGGGTGATCAGGGGTGATCAGGGGCTAATAAGGGGTTAATAAGTGACGGGGGGGGGGGGTGTAGTGTAGTGTAGTGGTGCTTGGTGCTACTTTACTGAGCTACCTGTGTCCTCTGGTGGTCGATCCAAACAAAGGGGACCACCAGAGGACCAGGTAGCAGGTATATTAGACGCTGTTATCAAAACAGCGTCTAATATACCTGTTAGGGGTTAAAAAAAACACATCTCCAGCCTGCCAGCGAACGATCGCCGCTGGCAGGCTGGAGATCAACTCTCTTACCTTCCGTTCCTGTGAGCGCGCGCGCCTGTGTGCGCGCGTTCACAGGAAATCTCGGCTTACGCGAGATGACGCCTATTGGCGTTAGTGTGACCTGGGAGCGCCGCAGAAATGACGCCTTTCGGCGTTAGCGTGACGGTAAGTGGTTAACCATCAACAGTGTGGTTATTTTTTGGCCATATACTACATCAGGTGCAGGCTGAGCCTGTGTCACCCAAGTGCATTTAACCATCAACAGTGTGGTTAATTTTTGGCCATATACTACATAAGGTGCAGGCTGAGCCTGTGTCAACCAAGTGCATTTAACCATCAACAGTGTGGTTAATTTTTGGCCATATACTACATCAGGTGCAGGCTGAGCCTGTGTCACCCAAGTGCATTTAACCATCAACAGTGTGGTTAATTTTTGGCCATATACTACATCAGGTGCAGGCTGAGCCTGTGTCACCCAAGTGCATTTAACCATCAATAGTGTGGTTAATTTTTGGCCATATACTACATCAGCTGCAGGCTGAGCCTGTGTCACCCAAGTGCATTTAACCATCAATAGTGTGGTTATTTTTTGGCCATATACTACATCAGGGGCAAGTTGAGCCTGTCACCCAGCGCCTAAAAAATAGACCTGACATTTCTATTCAACCAAATCTGTACTGTTTTAGCTGGTCAAGTTATTTGTAGTGACCGTAAAAGCACAGTTTTTGTTCTGGGTTGAAAAACTATTCCCAAATTTGCCATTCTCAAAATAAGTAGTTTATGCTATATGAGGCCTACTTGAAATCTATCCCAAAAAGGATATCTTAGATTCAAGGTGCTGATAGTGTCATTCAGAAAAACTTAACACGCACGCTACCGTGCAGATACAAGTCTAATTCTGTGATTAAAAGTATACCTGTCACACAGCGCAAAAAAAATAGGTCTCACATTTCTATTCAACCAAATCTGTACTGTTTGAGCTGGTCAAGTTATTTGTAGTGACCGTAAAAGCACAGTTTTTGTTCTGGCTTGAAAAACTATTCCCAAATTTGAAAATTCTCAAAATAAGTAGTTTATGCTATATGAGGCCTACTTGAAATCTATCCCAAAAAGGATATCTTAGATTCAAGGTGCTGATAGTGTCATTCAGAAAAACTTAACACACACGCTACCGTGCAGATACAAGTCTAATTCTGTGATTAAACGTATACCTGTCACACAGTGCAAAAAAAAAATAGGCCTCATATTTCTATTCAACCAAATCTGTACTGTTCGAGCTGGTCAAGTTATTTGTAGTGACCGTAAAAGCACAGTTTTTGTTCTGGGTTGAAAAACTATTCCCAAATTTGACATTCTCAAAATAAGTAGTTTATGCTATATGAGGCCTACTTGAAATCTATCCCAAAAAGGATATCTTAGATTCAAGGTGCTGATAGTGTCATTCAGAAAAACTTAACACACACGCTACCGTGCAGATACAAGTCTAATTCTGTGATTAAACCTATACCTGTCACACAGCGCAAAAAAAAATAGGCCTCACATTTCTATTCAAACAAATCTGTACTGTTTGAGCTGGTCAAATTATTTGTAGTGACCGTAAAAGCACAGTTTTTGTTCTGGGTTGAAAAACTATTCCCAAATTTGCAATTTTCAAAATTGTGGTGAACGGGAACAATGAGGAAAACATCTAATAAGGGACGCGGACGTGGACATGGTCGTGGTGGTGTTAGTGGACCCTCTGGTGCTGGGAGAGGACGTGGCCGTTCTGCCACAGCCACACGTCCTAGTGAACCAACTACCTCAGGTCCCAGTAGCCAGCAGAATTTACAGCGATATTTGGTGTGGCCCAATGCCGTTCTAAGGATTAGTCAATTGGGTGGCCGACAGTGCATCCAGCACGTTCACATTATCTCCCACCCAGTCTTCTGCAGAAAGCGCACAGATGGCGCATGAAAACCAAGCCCATCAGTCTGTCACATCACCCCCATGCATATCAGGGAAACTGTCTGAGCCTCAAGTTATGCAGCAGTCTCTTATGCTGTTTGAAGACTCTGCTGCCAGGGTTTTCCAAGGGCATCCACCTAGCCCTTCCCCAAGGGTGGAAGAGATAGAATGCACTAACGCACAACCACTTATGTTTCTTGATGATGAGGACATGAGAATACCACCTCAGCACGTCTCTGATGATGACGAAACACAGGTGCCAACTGCTGCGTCTTTCTGCAGTGTGCAGACTGAACAGGAGGTCAGGGATCCAGACTGGGTGGAAGACAATGCAGGGGACGATGAGGTCCTAGACCCCACATGGAATGAAGTTCGTGCCACTGACTTTCACAGTTCGGAGGAAGAGGCAGTGGTGAGACCGAGCCAACAGCGTAGCAAAAGAGGGAGCAGTGGGCAAAATCAGAACACCCGCCGCCAAGAGACTCCGCCTGCTACTGACCGCCGCCATCTGGGACCGAGCACCCCAAAGGCAGCTTCAAGGAGTTCCCTGGCATGGCACTTCTTTAAACAATGTGCTGACGACAAGACATGGGATGTACCACCAACACCACCACCTGCGTCACCAAGCATCTCAACCATGTCACACGGCAGCGTTCAGCTCTCCATCTCACAAACATTTGAGAGAAAGCGTAATATCCCACCTAGCCACCCTCGATCCCTGGCCCTGAATGCCAGCATTTCTAAACTACTGGCCTATGAAATGCTGTCATTTAGGCTGGTGGACACAGACAGCTTCAAACAGCTCATGTCGCTTGCTGTCCCACAGTATGTTGTTCCCAGCCGCCACTACTTCTCCAAGAGAACCGTGCCTTCCCTGCACAACCAAGTGTCGGATAAAATCAAGTGTGCACTGCGCAACGCCATCTGTGGCAAGGTCCACCTAACCACAGATACGTGGACCAGTAAGCACGGCCAGGGACGCTATATCTCCCTAACTGCACACTGGGTAAATGTAGTGGCGGCTGGGCCCCAGGCGAAGAGCTGTTTGGCGCACGTCCTTCCGCCACCAAGGATCGCAGGGCAACATTCTTTGCCTCCTGTCTCCTCCTCCTCCTACTCACCTTCCTCCTCCTCTTCTTCCACCTGCTCATCCAGTCAGCCACACACCTTCACCACCAACTTCAGCACAGCCCGGGGTAAACGTCAGTAGGCCGTTCTGAAACTCATATGTTTGGGGGACAGGCCCCACACCGCACAGGAGTTGTGGCGGGGTATAGAACAACAGACCGACGAGTGGTTGCTGTCGGTGAGCCTCAAGCCCGGCCTGGTGGTGTGTGATAATGGGCGAAATCTCGTTGCAGCTCTGGGACTAGCCGGTTTGACGCACATCCCTTGCCTGGCGCATGTGCTGAATTTGGTGGTGCAGAAGTTCATTCGCAACTACCCCGACATGTCAGAGCTGCTGCATAAAGTGCGGGCCGTCTGTTCGCGCTTCCGGCGTTCACACCCTGCTGCTGCACGCCTGTCTGCGCTACAGCGTAACTTCGGCCTTCCCGCTCACCGCCTCATATGCGATGTGCCCACCAGGTGGAACTCCACCTTGCACATGCTGGACAGACTGTGCGAGCAGCAGTAGGCCATAGTGGAGTTTCAGCTGCTGCACACACGGGTCAGTCGCACTGCGGAACAGCACCACTTCACCACCGATGACTGGGCCTCCATGCGAGACCTGTGTGCCCTGTTGCGCTTTTTCGAGTACTTCACCAACATGGCCAGTGGCGATGATGCCGTTATCAGCGTTACAATACCACTTCTATGTCTCCTTGAGAAAACACTTAGGGCGATGATGGAAGAGGAGGTGGCCCAGGAGGAAGAGGAGGAAGAGGGGTCATTTTTAGCACTTTCAGGCCAGTCTCTTCGAAGTGATTCAGAGGGAGGTTTTTTGCAACAGCAGAGGCCAGGTACAAATGTGGCCAGACAGGGCCCACTACTGGAGGACGAGGAGGACGAGGATGAGGAGAAGGTGGAGGAGGATGAGGATGAAGCATGTTCACAGCGGGGTGGCACCCAAAGCAGCTCGGGCCCATCACTGGTGCGTGGCTGGGGGGAAACACAGGACGATGATGATACGCCTCCCACAGAGGACAGCTTGTCCTTACCTCTGGGCAGCCTGGCACACATGAGCGACTACATGCTGCAGTGCCTGCGCAACGACAGCAGAGTTGCCCACATTTTAACGTGTGCGGACTACTGGGTTGCCACCCTGCTGGATCCCCGGTACAAAGACAATGTGCCCACCTTACTTCCTACACTGGAGCATGATAGGAAGATGCGCGAGTACAAGCGCACGTTGGTAGACGCGCTACTGAGAGCATTCCCAAATGTCACAGGGGAACCAGTGGAAGCCCAAGGCGAAGGCAGAGGAGGAGCAAGAGGTCGCCAACGCAGCTGTGTCACGGCCAGCTCCTCTGAGGGCAGGGTTAGCATGGCAGAGATGTGGAAAAGTTTTGTCACCACGCCACAGCTAACTGCACCACCACCTGATACGGAACGTGTTAGCAGGAGGCAACATTTCACTAACATGGTGGAACAGTACCTGTGCACACCCCTCCACGTACTCACTGATGGTTCGGCCCCATTCAACTTCTGGGTCTCCAAATTGTCCACGTGGCCAGAGCTCGCCTTTTATGCCTTGGAGGTGCTGGCCTGCCCGACGGCCAGCGTTTTGTCTGAACGTGTATTCAGCACGGCAGGGGGCGTCATTACAGACAAACGCAGCCGCCTGTCTACAGCCAATGTGGACAAGCTGACGTTCATAAAAATGAACCAGGCATGGATCCCACAGGACCTGTCCATCCCTTGTGCAGATTAGATATTAACTACCTCCCCTTAACAATATATTATTCTACTCCAGAACACTTCCTCATTCAATCCTATTTTTATTTTCATTTTACCATTATATTGCGGGGCAACCCAAAGTTGAATGAACCTCTCCTCTGTCTGGGTGCCGGGGCCTAAATGTGTGACAGTGGCCTGTTCCAGTGGTGGGTGACGTGAAGCCTGATTCTCTGCTATGACATGAAGACTGATTCTGCGCTGACATAAGGCCAGATTCTCTGTTACGGGACCTCTCTCCTCTGTCTGGGTGCCGGGGCCTAAATATGTGACAGTGGCCTGTTCCAGTGGTGGGTGACGTGAAGCCTGATTCTCTGCTATGACATGAAGACTGATTCTGTGCTGACATGAAGCCAGATTCTCTGCTATGGCATGAAGAGACTGATTCTCTGCTGACATGAAGCCAGATTCTTTGCTATGGCATGAAGAGACTGATTCTCTGCTGACGTGAAGCCAGATTCTCTGCTATGGGACCTCTGTCCAATTGATATTGGTTAATTTTTATTTTTGTAATTTTTATTTTAATTTATTTCCCTATCCACATTTGTTTGCAGGGGATTTACCTACATGTTCCTGCCTTTTGCAGCCCTTTAGCTCTTTCCTGGGCTGTTTTACAGCCTTTTTAGTGCCCAAAAGTTCGGGTCCCCATTGACTTCAATGGGGTTCGGGTTCGGGACAAAGTTCGGGTCGGGTTCGGATCCCGAACCCGAACATTTCCGGGAAGTTCGGCCGAACTTCTCGAACCCGAACATCCAGGTGTTCGCTCAACTCTAGTTAGATGCTGATACCGATAACTTTGAAAATCCTGACTATCGGGCGATAATATCGGTAAATCCGATAATTGGTCGATCCCTACCTGGGACCACTGCCGATCAGCTGTTTGAGAATGCACCGGGGCTCCTGTGAGCCCTGTGCCCTTCTCTGTGATTTTTCTGGGCCATGTGACGTCACGTTCATTGATCAAGTGGCCTAGGAGCAGCTCAGCCCCATAGAAGTGAAAGGGGTTGAGCATGATACCAAGCACAGCCGCTATACAATGTACAGCGCTGAGCTTGGTGAGCTGTGAGGAGGCCGGGGAATGCGCATTAGGCTACTTTCACACCTGTGCTAGCTGCGGATCCGTCTGGTATCTGCACAGACGGATCCGCACCTATAAATGCAAACAATGGTATCCGTTCAGTGCGGATCCGTCTGCATAACAGCTTTTTCAGATCTGAGTTTTCACGATCGTGAAAACTCAGATCCGACAGTATATTCTAACACAGAGGCGATCCCATGGTGATGGGGACGCTTCAAGTTAGAATATACTAAGAACTGTGTACATAACTGCCCCCTGCTGCCTGGCAGCACCCGATCTCTTACAGGGTGCTGTGATCAGCACAATTAACCCCTCAGGTGCTGCATTTGAGGGGATAATTGTGCGGATCTCAGCCCCCTGATCGGGTGCTGCTAGGCAGCAGGGGCCATACCCCCCTCCTTCCCCAGTATTAAAAGCATTGGTGGCCAGTGCGGCCCCTCCCTCCCCATTATTAAAAGCATTGGTGGCCAGTGCGGGCCCCCCTCCCTCCCTCCCCAGTATTAAAAGCATTGGTGGCCAGTGTGGCCCCCCTCCCTCCCCAATATTAAAAGCATTGATGGCCAGTGCGCCCCCCCTCCCTCCCCAGTATTAAAAGCATTGGTGGCAGTGGCCACAGGCTAACAACCCCCTCCCCCCATCATTGGTGGCAGCAGAGCGGCATTTCCGATCGGAGTCCCAGTTTAATTGCTGGTGCTGCGATCGGTTACCATGGCAGCCAGGACGCTACTGCAGTCCTGGCTGCCATGCAGGGGAGGGCTGGCAGCCTTAGTCCTGGGGGGCAAATCCAGTCAAGTGGCCCATTTTTGGCCCCGCCCATTATTAAAAGCCCCTCCTACATTTAATAGGCCACTCCCAACACACACTGTACAGCTGACATTTCATAGTTGAGGCCTGTCTACACATCATACGGAGAGGGGAGGGTCTGTCCTGGCTGCACTGCCTGCTTATATAACAAGCTACAGCCAGGAAGCTCCTCCGCTCTCCTCCCTCCCCGTGGCCTGCTGCCCCCTTTGGCCGTCCTCACCCCGCTCTGAATCCTCCTTCTGCAAATGGCAGGGGGGGAGCCAGAGCATCTCCTCTCCTACATAGCCCCCCATACCTCTTACATCCAGTGATGTCACCTTTGTTATAGACGTTCTCTTTCCTCATCTTCTCCATTCTGACCGCCATGATGATTTTTCTGACATCTCCCGTCTCTGCAGAGATTGAGAAACAGACATTAGTTTCCTGCCACCCCCACTACTATACTGCAGAAACAGTCCCCCTGGGAATACTACTACCACACAGATAGTGCCCCCTTAAACAATGATTGGCACACAGTGCTCTAAAAAATAACTGCGCTCAGACACTAATAGTATAAAGATAATGTCCCCCAAAAAAAATTGTGCTAAGCTGATACTATGCCAGGGTGCCCCCAAAGTAACCGTGCCCCCCAAAATCCTACCAATAGAAATAATTCTCTGCCAGAGCACACATAGTAGTAATAATGCCCCTATAGTGCCCTAGTAATCATGTTCTTCATAGCCCCCCAGTAGTAGTAAAGCTCCCCATAATACCCCCTAGTAGTACTAATTCTCCCTATAATATGACAGTACATGAAATACCCCCGCTTAGTGCCCGCAGTTGAGCTAATGTCCCCATAATGTATGCCAGTATAAAATACCCCTATATAGTGCCCCAGTAAATGCACTCATACTGCTCCTCTCCCCCTTCCCCATAGTGTCCCCCATAATATGCCAGTAAAAAAAATGCCCCTTAGTATCCCCAGCAGATTCCCCTATAGTGCTCCACTCCCCAACAATGTGCCAGTAAAAAAAATTCCCCTTCTTAGTGCCACCATATGCCCCAATAGTGCTCCACTCCCCCATAGTGACCCCAAATAATGCCCCATAGTGCCGCTCTCCCCTATAGTGCCTGCCATAATGTGCCAGTAAAAAATGCCCCCTTAGTGCTACCAAATGCCATAGTGCCCCCCATAATGTTCCAATACAAAAGGCCCCTTTAGAGCCCCCACTTCCCCATAGTGCCCCCAAATAATGCCCCTATAGTAACACCAGATGCCCCATAGTGCTGCTCTCCCCTATAGTGCCCCCCAGAATGTGCCAATAATAATAAAAAAAAGCCCCTTTAGAGCCCCCAGATACCCCCATAGGGGGGCAGAGTGTGATGAATGTTATTTTAGGCAGTGAGTGCGATGCCAAGCAGCAGAAGTATCACATACTAGTCATTTTTTAGTACACTGGGAAGAAGCCCGCCGCTCAGCGAGCACAGTGTGGAAAAAACAGTGCGCAGATACCAACTAGTACTCTGGGAATAAGCCCGTGACTTAGCGGAGTGATAATAACAGTGCACCTGAAATAACGGCGATCACTGCTGAACCGAGACAGCAGGAACTAGTTAAGAGAACAGTAAAGGGCCCCCCAGGGGTCAACAAGCATATCACAAAAGGATACAATATAAGATACATTGTAGTAGGGCAGGCACCACTGATAGTTTTAATGTGTGAGTTCAAGGCATCTATTTTTAAACGTATGGAATAAACGTTAAATTTTATATATAAATAACTAATACATTTAGTAGCACGTATTAACCAAGAGACAATTTGTGGTCTTACTGACCAAATGAAAATATTCTCATATACAGAGTCTCAATACGTGCTAATGGGTCGTATGTAATTTTCAATAATAAAAAAAAGCCCCTTTAGAGCCCCCAGATACCCCCATAGTGCTCCTCTCCCCCATGGTGCCCCCCATAATGTGCCAGCAAGAAATGCCCCCATAGTGCCAGCTCCTCCAATAGTGCCAGCTCCTCCAATAGTGCCAGCTCCCCCCCCCATAGTGCCAGCTCCCCCCCTATAGTGCCATCCCCCTTATAATGCCAGTTCCCCCATAGTGCCAGTTCCCCCATAGTGCCAGTTCCCCCATAGTGCCCCCCCCCCCCCATAGTGCTATCCCCCTTATAGTGCCAGTTCCCCCATAGTGCCAGCCCCCTTATAGTGCCAGCTCCCCCATAGTGCTAGCCCCCCCATAGTGCTAGCTCCCCCCATAGTGCCAGCTCCTCCCCCATAGTGCCAGCCCCCCCATAGTGCCAGCCCCCTATAGTGCCAGCCCCCCATAGTGCCAGCTCCGCCTATAGTGCTAGCTCCCCCAAAGTGCCAGATCCCCCCCCATAGTGCCAAATCCCCCCCATAGTGCCAGCTCCCCCCATAGTGCCAGCTCCCCCTATAGTGCAAGCCCCCCCATAGTGCCAGCTCCTCCCCCATAGTGCCAGCCGCCCCATAGTGCCAGCCCCCCCATAGTGTCAGCCCCCCCATAGTGTCAGCCCCCCCATAGTGCCAGCTCCCCCTATAGTGCAAGCCCCCCCATAGTGCTAGCTCCCCCAAAGTGCCAGGTCCCCCCCCATAGTGCCAAATCCCCCCATAGTGCCAGATCCCCCCCATAGTGCCAGCTCCCCCCCATAGTGCCAGCTCCCCCTATAGTGCAAGCCCCCCCATAGTGCCAGCTCCTCCTCCATAGTGTCAGCCGCCCCATAGTGCCAGCCCCCCCATAGTGTCAGCCCCCCCATAGTTTCAGCCCCCCCATAGTGCCAGCTCCCCCTATAGTGCCAGCCCCCCCATAGTGCCATCTCCCCCCTATAGTGCCAGCCCCCCTATAGTGCCAGCTCCGCCTATAGAGCCCCCCCATAGTGCTAGCTCCCCCAAAGTGCCAGATCCCCCCCATAGTGCCAAATCCCCCCATAGTGCCAGATCCCCCCCATAGTGCCAGCTCCCCCTATAGTGCAAGCCCCCCCATAGTGCCAGCTCCTCCCCCATAGTGCCAGCCCCCCCATAGTGCCAGCTCCCCCCCATAGTGCCAGCTCCCCCTATGGTGCCAGCTCCCCCTATGGTGCCAGCTCCCCCTATAGTGCTAGCTCCCCCAAAGTGCCAGATCCCCCCCCATAGTGCCAAATCCCCCCATAGTGCCAGATCCCCCCCCATAGTGCCAGCCCCCCTATAGTGCAAGCCCCCCATAGTGCCAGATCCCCCCCATAGTGCCAGATCCCCCCCATAGTGCCAGATCCCCCCCCATAGTGCCAGATCCCCCCCCATAGTGCCAGATCCCCCCCATAGTGCCAGCTCCCCCTATAGTGCTAGCTCCCCCAAAGTGCCAGATCCCCCCCATAGTGCCAAATCCCCCCCATAGTGCCAGCCCCCCCTATAGTGCCAGATCCCCCCTATAATGCCAGATCCCCCCTATAATGCCAGATCCCCCCCATAGTGCCAAATCCCCCCCATAGTGCCAGTCCCCCCTATAGTGCCAGATCCCCCCTATAATGCCAGATCCCCCCTATAATGCCAGATCCCCCCCATAGTGCCAAATCCCCCCAATAGTGCCAGCCCCCCCTATAGTGCCAAATCCCCCCTATAATGCCAGATCCCCCCCATAGTGCCAGATCCCCCCCCATAGTGCCAGCTCCCCCTATAGTGCCAGCTCCCCCTATAGTGCCCCCCCATCCCATAGTGCTAGCTCCCCCAAAGTGCCAGATCCCCCCCCCCATAGTGCCAAATCCCCCCCATAGTGCCAGTCCCCCCTATAGTGCAAGGCCCCCCCTATAGTGCCAGATCCCCCCTATAATGCCAGATCCCCCCCATAGTGCAAGCCCCCCCTATAGTGCCAGATCCCCCCTATAATGCCAGATCCCCCCATAGTGCCAGCTCCCCCTATAGTGCCAGCTCCCCCTATAGTGCCCCCCCATAGTGCTAGCTCCCCCAAAGTGCCAGATCCCCCCCCCCATAGTGCCAAATCCCCCCCATAGTGCCAGTCCCCCCTATAGTGCAAGCCCGCCTTATAGTGCCAGATCCCCCCTATAATGCCAGATCCCCCCCATAGTGCCAGCTCCCCCTATAGTGCAAGCCCCCCCATAGTGCCAGATCCCCCCCATAGTGCCAGCCCCCCGCAAAGAAGAAAAAAAAAAAAAACACTAATACTTACCTCCACCAGCAGCGATGCAAGCCTCTTCTGGCCTGTGTCCCTGCTGTGTGCTGCCGGGCTCAGGCGTCGCGATGATAATGACGTCATCGCACTGCCTGAGCTGGCCTCTGATAGGCTGCAGGCATTAGTGCCTGCGGCCTATCAGAAGAACAGGGGAGGGACACGCCTCTCCCTCCCCTGCCCCACAGCACACAGCACGGCCGCAATGACATCCAGGGCCGCGCCGCCTGTGGTCATGATCGGCGGTGCGGCCCTGAAGAATAAAAAAAAAATAATAATTTTTTTAAGACGGGCGGCCGTTTATTTAGGGCGACCTGGGGGGCAATTGCCTCCCTGCCCCCCGGCCCAGCCCGCCCCTGCTGCCATGGTTACTTAGCTTATACTTACATGCGCTGTCTGTGGCCGGTCGGCGCTCCTCCAACTGGTAAGTGACAGGTCTGTGCAGTGCATCGCACAGACCTGTCACTTACCAGTAGGAGGAGCGCCGGCCGGCCACAGACAGTGCATGTAAGTATAAGCTAAGTAACCATGGCAGCCAGGACTGCAGTAGCATCTCTGATCGTAGCGACTCCGATCGGAAATGCCGCTCTGCTGCCACCAATGATGGAGGGGGGATGGAGGTTGTTAGCTTGTGGCCACTGCCACCAATGCTTTTAATACTGGGGAGGGAGGGAGGGAGGGGGGTGGGGGTGCACTGGCCACCAATGCTTTTAATACTGGGGAGGGAGGGGGCCGCACTGGCCACCAATGTTTTTAATACTGAGGAGGGAGGGGGTCTGGCCCCTGCTGCCTGGCAGCACCCGATCAGGGGGCTGAGATCCGCACAATTAACCCCTCAGGTGCCGCACCTAGGGGGTTAATTGTGCGGATCACAGCCCGCTGTAAGAGATCAGGTGCTTCCAGGCAGCAGTTGGCAGTTATGTACACAGTTCTTAGTATATTCTAACTTGAAGCATCCCCATCACTATGGGAATGCCTCTGTGTTAGAATATACTGTCGGATCTGAGTTTACACGATCTAACTCAAATACGATGGTATATTCTAACATAGAGGCGTTCCCATGGTGATGGGGACGCTTCAAGTTAAAATATACCATCGGATTGGAGAAAACTCTGATCTGATGGTATACTAATAGGGACTCCTGACTTTACATTAAAAGTCAATGGGGGGCGGACCCGTTTACAATTGCACCAATATTGTGTCAATGTAAACTGATCCGTCCCCATTGACTTACATTGTAAGTCAGGACGGATCCGTTCGGCTCCGCACCGCCAAGCGGACACCAAAACGCTGCAGAGCGGAATGGAGGCGGAACGGAGCCAAACTGATGCATTCTGAATGGATCCGCATCCATTCAGAATGCATTGGGGCTAAACTGATCCATTTGGGGCCGCTTGTGAGAGCCTTGAAACGGATCTCACAGGCGGACCCTGAAATGCCAGTGTGAAAGTAGCCTTAATTACTGTGATGCCGTACCAGGAATGGACATTGCAGTGTGCATGCGCTGTCCGACGGACTCAGTGCGCAGGCGCGGGATCTCGGCGAAAGAAGAAGTAAGAAGATGGGCGGGCAGAGGGAAAGGATGGGCGGGCAGAGGGAAAGACTGGGCGGGGGGAAGCGACGATAAGGCAGAGCTGCCTGGGCACCTACGAGGTTGACACCGCCCCTGGGCACTTGCGAGCCCTCATTTGCATATCCTACTAAGATTACTATAAAGGTAACGTTTTTATCAACTGTAATGCTGCTAGAAAGCTATGGCAAGGGTTAAAAAGGTGAAACTGTGATGACAGACTCCCTTTAAAGAGAAATAATTTGATATAGTGCAGTGAACAATACTGTTCTGTTTAGCATACTGTTACTGTATTGTGTACTAAAATGCATACAGTCGTGGCCAAAAGTTTTGAGAATTACATAAATATTGGAAATTGGAAAAGTTGCTGCTTAAATTTTTATAATAGCAATTTGCATATACTCCAGAATGTTATGAAGAGTGATCAGATGAATTGCATAGTCCTTCTTTGCCATGAAAATTAACTTAATCCCGAAAAAACCTTTCCACTGCATTTCATTGCTGTCATTAAAGGACCTGCTCAGATCATTTCAGTAATCGTCTTGTTAACTCAGGTGAGAATGTTGACGAGCACAAGGCTGGAGATCATTATGTCAGGCTGATTGGGTTAAAATGGCAGACTTGACATGTTAAAAGGAGGGTGATGCTTGAAATCATTGTTCTTCCATTGTTAACCATGGTGACCTGCAAAGAAACGTGTGCAGCCATCATTGTTTTGCATAAAAATGGCTTCACAGGCAAGGATATTGTGGCTACTAAGATTGCACCTCAATCAACAATTTAGAGGATCATCAAGAACTTCAAGGAAAGAGGTTCAATTCTTGTTAAGAAGGCTTCAGGGCGTCCAAGAAAGTCCAGCAAGCGCCAGGATCGTCTCCTAAAGAGGATTCAGCTGCAGGATCGGAGTGCCACCAGTGCAGAGCTTGCTCAGGAATGGCAGCAGGTAGGTGTGAGCGCATCTGCACGCACAGTGAGGCGAAGACTTTTGGAAGATGGCCTGGTGTCAAGAAGGGCAGCAAAGAAGCCACTTCTCTCCAAAAAAAACATCAGGGACAGATTGATCTTCTGCAGAAAGTATGGTGAATGGACTGCTGAGGACTGGGGCAAAGTCATATTCTCAGATGAAGCCTCTTTCCGATTGTTTGGGGTATCTGGAAAAGGCTTGTCCGGAGAAGAAAAGGTGAGCGCTACCATCAGTCCTGTGTCATGCCAACAGTAAAGCATCCTGAGACCATTCATGTGTGGGGTTGCTTCTCATCCAAGGGAGTGGGCTCACTCACAATTTTGCCCAAAAACACAGCCATGAATAAAGAATGGTACCAAAACACCCTCCAACAGCAACTTCTTCCAACAATCCAACAACAGTTTGGTGAAGAACAATGCATTTTCCAGCACGATGGAGCACCGTGCCATAAGGCAAAAGTGATAACTAAGTGGCTCGGGGACCAAAACATTGACATTTTGGGTCCATGGCCTGGAAACTCCCCAGATCTTAATCCTATTGAGAGCTTGTGGTCAATCCTCAAGAGGCAGGTGGACAAACAAAAACCCACTAATTCTGATAAACTCCAAGAAGTGATTATGAAAGAATGGGTTGCTATCAGTCAGGAATTGGCCCAGAAGTTGATTGAGAGCATGCCCAGTCGAATTGCAGAGGTCCTGAAAAAGAAGGGCCAACACTGCAAATACTGACTCTTTGCATAAATGTCATGTAATTGTCAATAAAAGCCTTTGAAACGTATGAAGTGCGTGTAATTATATTTCACTACATCATAGAAACAACTGAAACAAAGATCTAAAAGCAGTTTAGCAGCAAACTTTGTGAATCCAATATTTTTGCCATTCTCAAAACTTTTGGCCACGACTGTACATTCATGTGTGTGAGACTGAAAAATGAATATCTCCAGCTCTATGGTGGGCCCCCAAAATCAATTCCACTGGTGGGCCCTAGGCACCCCAGTCCGACACTGCATGGGACTATAGTCCTGTGTTCATATGAGTGCAGGACAATTTTCCCGCGGGTGGCCGATGCGCACAGCATCAATAGTAACCTATAGTTAATATACATTATTGCCATAGTAACCTATGATGCTGCGCGCTCCCGTGCGCGTGTTGTATGTTGCTCTGGGACATATGGCATGCTCATGGACCATATGTCTCGAAGGGCATACGGTCGTGTGCAAGTGGCGTAAGTGTCTAAAGTAGTTAAAAAATATAAACTATAAACAAACATAATAAATTGAATATTATTCGTAAAAAAAAAATAAAAAAAAAACGATTTCGATTATTGCACCCGGCCGTTGCCGTACTGGTACTTATTCCTGCTTGGCCTGCCTGACCGAGGTAATAGTCTAAGCCCGTCTGGCCACAATTTCGTTTATCAAACTATTAGAGATCAGCTGAATATTGCTATATATTCTTCTTATTGGAATATCTACGAATATTCTAAAAAAAGAATACATAGCAATATAGTGAATATATTCATTAATTAGAATATTCACTTTTTTTTTCCAATCTGTTCAGTTGTTCGCATACTCCTCCCCGTCACCATGGGAACGCCTGTGGGATAGAAAATACTATCGGATCTGAGTTTTCCCTTAGATCGTGAAAACTCAGATCCAATGGTATATTCTAACCCACAGGCATTCCCATGGTGAGGGGGACGCTTGTCGGGGAGGAGTATGCAAAAGTGGAATAACTGTACAGATTGGAAAAAAAAGACGACTATTCAAAATAACAAATATATTCGCTATATTGCTATAACTTTGTTTTTTTAATATAGCGAATATTCGTAAAATACACATATAGACTGCAATTTAGCTAATATAGTGCTATAATATTTTTTTAATAGTGTACATTTTTTTTAAATCCGAAGTTCAGAAGAGACAAAAAAATTAGACTATAAAAAAAAGATATATGTGTATTTTACGAATATTCGCTATATTGCTATAACTTAGTTTTTTAGAATATTCGTTATATTCTAAAACAAGAATATATAGCAATATAGCAAATATTCGTAAAATATACCTATAGCCAACCAATAGGAAAGTCGCCTTATAGAGTTAAAAAAATCGCAATACGCGAATAATTAAATCGCATATTAATCGCGATAAATAGAATAATGACGAATATTTGATTTCGACGAATATAAGATGAATATTCAATCGAATATAAGACGAATATTCAATCGAATATTCGCGAAATATCGAATATGGCACCTCCCGCTCATCACTAGTGAAGACTTACAGAAATCGTTTGACCTTTGTCATTGCCAACAAAGGGTATATAATAAAGTATTGAGATGAACTTTTGTTATTGACCAAATACTTATTTTCCACCATAATTTGCAAATAAATTCTTTAAAAATCAGACAATGTGATTTTCTGGATTTTTTCTTCCCCTATTATGTCTCTCATAGTTGCCTGGTCTGATGAGTCTCGATTTCTGTTGAGACATTCAAATGGTAGAGTCCGAATTTGGCGTAAACAGAATGAGAACATGTATCCATCCTCTGATGGCTACTTCCAGCAGGATAATGCACCATGTCACACAGCTCGAATCATTTCAAATTGGTTTCTTGAACATGACAATGAGTTCACTGTACTAAAATGGCCCCCACAGTCACCAGATCTCAACCCAATAGAGCATCTTTGGGATGTGGTGGAACGGGAGCTTCGTGCCCTGGATGTGCATCCCTCAAATCTCCATCAACTGCAAGATGCTATCCTATCAATATGGGCCAACATTTCTGAAGAATGCTATCAGCACCTTGTTGAATCAATGCCACGTAGAATTAAGGCAGTTCTGAAGGCAAAAGGGGGTCCAACACCGTATTAGTTTGGTGTTCCTAATAATTCTTTAGGTGAGTGTATATTGCCCTCTGAATTATCTAATGGGAGTTCGTAGGGGTTGTTTCATTTAATTATAACATCAGTGCAGGGGTTAATGTTTATGTATATTTCCTATATTTCCACTTGTGGCTGGGTACCTGGTGTAATAAAAAATCTCGCGTTCATATGATGCTCTATGACACTTCGGTTATAATACTCTGTAGAACAGGATTTCGAGCTCTCTATGCAGCAAGTAACTTCTGCAGTCCGACGGGAGCATGCATGCAGCGTCCGGGACTTCCCACTACTACGTCCTTCGTCTTCTGTATAAAGTAGATATGAGACGGAGGACACCTAACAACGCTCTTTTAGCGGCACCGCAGAATTGCCAGGGGGAGGACCGAACATGCAGGAATTACTAGGTAATTCAATACCTAGCCAAAAGTATAAACTAGGGAACTAATGCAAACTTAATGAGACACATCCAATTACGTTAAAAAAAATTACCCTTTAAGATTGATTTTTTTTTCTTCATCACTGTTTCCGGACAAAAAGGTAGTTTTGCCTTTTTAAACAAAGTATTTAGCAAAAGTTGTTCTTTCAAACTGCTAACTCAATACCAAGAGTATAATTTATGGAAGGTTCATCACAACTAACCTTTGGCAGATCTACCCCATGGCAGAATCTTCCTGGAACAGGTGCAGATTCTTGTCGTAGTGAGGACCCTGAACTGATTTAGTCCATTATTATTGGAATGAGCCAAAGGCAGATGTTTAAATTTGGGGAAGTGCCAGAATTGAAGGTTTTGATGGAACATCAAGCCCCTTCCTTCATGCTTTGTGGTGCATCTGGGTCAGCTGCCATTTGCAGTATATTAACATTAACAGCTTTGCTTTTCCCAGAAGACTTGTCAGCTATATCACCCATCAATTGCAGTCAAATTGGTAAACTAAAAGCTTACAAAAGAAGCATGGTAAAATCAAAACTTTAGGCTAATGTTATGTAGACAGGAATCAAAAAATAAAATTGTGTATATTATAGAAAATAAAATGATAGCTAGACAGAGAAATACAGGGACAGATAAAAGATAGAAAGGTAAAAGATAGATAGATAGATAGATAGATAAGTATGTAGATAGATAGATAGATAGATAGATAGATAGATAGATAATAGGTAGATATATATAATAGATAGTGTTGAGCGTGAATATTCGAATAGCGAATTTTAATGGCGAATATCGGCACTTCGAGAATTTGAGAATATTTAGAATATAATACTATATATTCGTAATGACGAATATTCGTCATTTTTTTCCATCTGAACAATGATGTCATTGGCCCACAAGCAAGAAGCAGGGAGGAATCATGTGTTCACTTCAGATGGAAAAAAATGAGGAATATTCAAAAAAACTAATATATAGCACTTTATTGAATATAGTGCTATATATTCGTTTTTTAGAATATTAAAAAAATTTTTCCATCTGAAGTCATGATTCCTCCCTGCTTAAGTTGCTTGTGGGCCAATGACTCATTGGCCCATAAGCAAGAAGCAGGGAGGAATCATGTGCTCAGATGGAAAAAATTATGAATATTCTAAAAACGAATATTCTAAAAACGCCTGTATTGAGCGCACAATAGTTGCATAGTACGCGATCATTACCCTGCTGAATTCTGCGTAAAAAAAAAATAGAATATAATGAATATACAAATTTGCGAGTATATGACGAATATTGTATGAATATGACCCCTGTCGCTCATCACTAATAATAGATATATATTAGATAGATAGATACAGTATTAGATATGAGATAGATATCTAGGAGTCTCCATCACAGTTTATGTGAAAAATTCTAGGAAAAAATGCTGTTCTATTTTGTCTGGTAAATAGCAGTTTTTTTTAATGGACACCCAACGGATGCAATTATAGCAAACGGGGTCCGTCAGGTGCCATTGGTTTCTGCTTTGATTAGTAGAGATGTGACCATAGCCAGTGGCGTGCCTAGGGTGTTTGGCACCCGGGGCAGGTCCTTTTTTCTGGCACCCCCCCCCCCCCACCCCCAAATACTTTAAAAAAAATTGTACCCCCTCACAGTAGTATTGCCCTCATTGTACAACCTTCACAGTAGTTTTATACAGATGTGTGCCCACTCACAGTAGTCATTCCCACATTGTGCCCTTTCAAAGTAGTTATGCCCTCTCTGTGCCCCTTTCACAGTTGTAATGCCCCCTCTGTGTGCCTCCTTCACAGTAATAATCCCCATTGTGCCCCCTTCACACTAATAATACCCATTGTGTCCCCTTCATAGTAACAATCCTTATTGTGCCCCTTTTATAGTAATAATGCTCACTGTGCCCCCTTCACAGTAATAATGCCCACTGTGCCCCCTTCACAGTAATAATGTCCATTGTGCCCCTTCACAGTAATAATGCCCATTGTGCCCCTTCACTGTAATAATGCCCACTGTGCTATTAATGCCCTCTGTGACCCCTCCATGGTAGAAATCCCCATTGTGCCCCTGTGAGGAATATGGATTAATATTTACTGTCAGCCATGTCCTCACACCCACCATTTGCTGAAAGATGGCAGAGGAAATCAAGCTCCATAGGGGGGCCCTGCTTTAAAGCCACAGCCAATAGCAAAAAACTCCTAGCAGGCCACATTTGGTTACATTTAACACCTCCATTCAGACAGCACGGGTCCTGCTGGAAAACCCCCAGCAGGAGGTATCAGCATTGCCAGGATCAATGATACCTCCCAGACATGTTGGCACCTACATTTCATAAGGAATTATGAATTGTCTGTCCATCCCCAGCAAAATTCAGTGATCTTTTTGCGATCCTGGGGCAAAGCCAAACGTCCACATAGTCCTGGCTTGAGGCTAGGCTGTCCGAGAGGTGAGATATACCTATCTTCCCACAGAAATCAATTAACTGTACCATGTTTGGACTTTACAAGTAGCCGGAACCCAGGCAGATCCGTTGGTCCTAGGACCATCTCCCTGTGACCTTCTGGCCTGGAGCTATGAACACTAAAGCGTTTTGTGGGTCATTTGCTGCCAGCCCAGAAAGAGGGGGGGTGGACCCCTCCCAAAGGCTGGGAGGGGAGGGACCGGCTACAGGTGAAAAGGTTTGTGCCAGCAAGCAGGCGTGTCTTTTCTCTGAAAGGCGGTCACATTGTGTAATATGTTTAGAGGGAACTGGAAATGGCTGACATCACTGCCTCCGATGTGAATACAGCTAAGAACTCATCACTACCCAAAGGACTCATATATCTGGTAAACTGACTTATTGTTCTACTTAACCCTGTTGTATGTATATCACCTGTATCTCTAACCTCAGACCACTGTATACATTCTCTGTGTATAGTGTCTCATCTAGTGTGCCCTTAAGGCGTTTAAATATATAATTTAATCTTGTGCTATCTTGTATCTCGATCACGAATCCCCACTTCCGTGTTTCGGCCTAGTTATAAGCTACCGCGGGTTGGTTTCTCACCCTATATAAGCCCGTTAGTGGACCAGGCTTATATCAAACGAGAAGCTGGTGGCAGATAGCCGGGCTGAGACAGCGTTTTTTTCACTGCGGCAGTGAAAAGGCTCTCTCAGATTGTTGCCTCTCTGTGTCCGCGTGGACAGGAGGTGTCTGTGTAAACTGTACCAAGCTGACCTTACCTGCTCCTCTGGGGGGCTTAACGTCACGCTTTGGTAACCCGTGACCATACCGCGTCTCGTGAGCTTGACGTAGGTGACGTCGAGCGGGCACGAAGGCGTGGTATTCGTCACAGCCCCCTTCACAGTATTAATGCCCATTGTGCCCCCTTCACAGTAATAATGCCCACTGTGTTAGTAATGCCCTCTGTGACCCCTCCATAGTAAAAATCCCCATTGTGCCCCCTTCACAGTAATAATGCCTACTGTGCCCCCTTCATTGTAGTAATGCCTCTGGCTCTGTGCCCCCTCCATAGTAGAAATGCCCATTGTGCCCCCTTCACATTAATAATGCCTCCTGTGCCCTCTCCATAGTAGTAATACCCTCTGTGCCCCCAGCTGTTTGAAGAAAGGGCAGCGCTCATATGAGAGCTGCTTTCTCTGTTCTGTACACCTGCTCGTCCTAGCATTTGCAGTGATGAGCAGGTAAAGCAGAGAAGGCAGTGCTTATATAAAAAAAAGAAACGGACAACCCCTTTTAAGACATACTTGGAAAACATTACATACAGCGCTTCAGAACATACAGGGTAATACAGCGCCACATACCTCTTACATCCAGTGACTTCTCGTCTCTGATGTAGATATTCTCTTTCCTCTTCTTCTCCTGTTAGACCAGACCACTATGGTGATTTCTTTCAGCTGCGCCTCGTCTTTGCAGAGTTTAACAAACAGACATCTTATTTTCCTACTTTTCCATCATCCTCCCACCTTCTCAACACCCTATCCTGCCACCCCTAATATTATGTCCGCTGTGCTCCCCAATACTTTCCTGCAGAAACAGTCCCCATGAAAATACTTGTACAGTACCACACAGATAGTGTGTCAGTACAAAAACACCCCGCTATATTGTGCGCTAGTAATAAAAAAAAACACCTTTCTTTTAGATCAGACCCCCATATAAAACCCTAAATGAGATCCCCCAATCTCAGACCAAACCCCCTTTAGACCTCTATGTCAGAGCCCATATAAGACCCCAGTTTTAAACCTTTAGATCAGACCCCTATTAGACCTCCATGCAAGACCCCGATCCAATATCAGACTTCAGATAAGTGTCACCGCCAGCTCTGTGAGAAGGTCTGTTAGACGTTCTTCACTACCTCTTGCATGAAGTTCTTTGTTTTGGTTTCACTTTGTCATCTCCTTTCCTTCTCCCAGCTGTCATCTATTTGCACTAATTGTCTCCCTTTATATTCCCTCCCATACTGCCTCACTTTGCGGTTTATACTTCTTCCTGGATGAGTGGTTCACTGCTGGATGCTCCTTCTCCTGATTCCTCAGATAAGTCTGTTTCCTTTATTTGTGTTTACTTGCTGGCTTGATTGTAGGTGACCCTGACTCCGTCCGTATTAAGTGCAGGGAGCCGGTGGTCGTGTCCCCTCACTATTATAGGGTTTTCAGGTGTCAGATAGTATAAGGTATGTGGACATGCAATCGTCTACCATAAAGATCTTTGCATGGGCATAGCAGTCAGGGAGAGCTCTAGGGGTTTTATAGGGCTCACCCATATGCTCCTTAGTTTGGGATCAAGCCAGTCGGATGTTTATTTATAAGTTCCAGCTTTCTGCAACACCATCCGTGACAGCATGAGGCCTTTCTGTGTCATATACTGCCCTGTATCTGAAAACTGTCTTTTGTGGACATTAAAAAAAACAGCGTCACAACCAGTAAAAAAATCCATAAATATGAAGAAGGCCAGCACTAAGGGACAGGGAAGTAGGCGTTATACTGATGGTCCAGGCAGAGGTCGTGGCACTGGGCCTGCTGCCAATGCGCCAAAAAAATAAAGTAATAAAACCGTACCCAGCTTCATGTCCAACTTAGCTAGGCGGCGCACGACAACACTGTCCAAGTCAGACCAGTGTGAACAGTTGGTCGGTTGGCTTGCTGACGATAATGCTTCCAGTCGGCTAAGCACCACCCTCTCTTCCACCAAGTCCAGTCTCTGTAGCCAAGAGTCTGGTCAGCCAACTCCTCGCTCAGATCATTCTTCCTCCCACCATGTAGAGGCCTGCCAAAAGAGTGATCCCACACTCGGATATTCCCAGGAGCTCTTTTCAGCTCCACTATTAGATTTGGCCCTCGCGGCCAGTATGCTTGAAGAGGGACCTGAGATATTGTGCCCTGATTCCCAACTTCTTGAGCCTTTACAGTTTCAAGAAGATGACAGTGGTGAACGTCAATCATCAGTTCACGAGGTGGATGACGATGATACACAGTTGTCAATCACTGACATTGCGGTTAGGTCAAGACAGGAGGATGATCAGAGTGAGGAAGTGGAAGAGGAGGTGTTGGATGATGAGGTCATTGACCCAACATGGGAAGGTGAAAAGCCGAGCGAGGACAGCAGTACAGAGTGGGAGGGATCCGCAGCACCGCAACAGGCTGGAAGAGGCAGTGGGGTTGCAAAAGGGAGACGTCGGCCCACACCAAACAGGCCGTCAACCGTTACACCGATCAAACCCATCCGTAAATCAACCTTAGCAAGGGATATGGCACTTTTTTTTAGGAAAGTGCAGACGACAAAAGAGTGGTAGTTTGCAACCTGTGCGGTACCAAAATGAGCCGAGGCATGAACACTAGCAACCTCACCACCACCAGCATAATCCACCACATGGCTTCCAAGCACCTTACTAAGTGGGCCAAACGCCTGGGTCCACAATCTGGGTCTGCGGGTCACACCACTGCCTCCTCTTCCCCTGTGTTACGTGCTGTCCAATCCCCTGTCCAAGACGCAGGCCCGGATGCCTCTCGCCCTGTACCTGTACCTTCGAATGAACCAGCAGCAACAACATTCACTTCCCTGTCCCAGTGCAGCGTCCAAATGTCCTTACCACAGTCATTTGAATGCAAGCGCAAATACCCACACACCCAACCATAGGTTATAGCACTTAATTGCCAACTTTCAAAATTACTGGCCCTTGAAATGTTGCCATATAGGCTTGTGGACACTGAGGCCTTCCGCAGCCTGATGTCGGCCGCGGTCCCTCGGTACGCAGTCCCCAACCTCCACTATTTTTCACGGTGTGCGGTGCCCGCCTTACACCAGCATGTGTCCCAGAACATCACCCGTGCCCTGACCAACGCAGTTACTGGGAAGGTCCACTTAACCACGGACACATGGACAAGTGCTGGTGGCCAGAGACGCTACATTTCCCTGGCCGCACACTGGGTGAATGTGGTGGAGGCCGGGAGTGAGTCGTACTCTGGGATAGCACAGGTTCTACCCACGCCCAGGATTGCGGGCCCTACGTCCATCAGGGTCTCTGCAATCAGCAATGTTACTGCCTCCAACCCCCACTTCTCCTCCTCTTCTGCCTCATCTTCCTCCACTTCCACCTCCAGCAGCCATCAGTCGCTAGCTGAAAGCAGAGTAGCACTGCTGTCGGTAAGCGTTAACAGGCCGTGCTGAAGCTGATCTGCTTAGGGGACAAACAGCACACCGCCGCATAGCTTTGGCAGGGTATAAGGGACGAGACCGAGCTGTGACTCTCTCCACTCAACCTACAACCAGGCATGGTTGTGTCTGACAATGGCCGTAACTTGGTGGCGGCTTTGGAGCTCGGTAACCTGACACACATTCCATCCCTAGCCCACGTCTTAAATTTAGTGGTTCAGCGGTTTATCAAAACATACCCCAATTTGCCAGAGCTACTAGTGAAAGCGCGCCTTTGAAGTCAACTGCCACTATTCACTATTCAGGAGTGGGCATTGATGTCAGACCTGTGTGAGGTTTTAAAAAACTTTGAAGAATACACACAGATGGTTAGTGGTGATAACGCTATTATCAGCGTAACCATCCCACTGCTCTGTCTACTCAAATGATCGCTGCTCACAATTAAGACGGCGCTCTGAATGTGGCAGACGAGGAACTGGGGGAGGACATCTCACAGGGTGACACCCAGACCACCCACAGTTCGTCTTCTCAGCACGAATTGGACCGTGAGGAGGAGGAGGAGATGGAGACTGTTGCCTCTGCTACTGAGGCTAGTACCAATAGAATTTTTATTCCATCTGTTCAGCGTGGATGGGCCCAAGAGGAGGAGGAGGAGGAGGGGCAGATGGAGAGTCATCCTGATGTAGACATGTTGCCTGTTGGTACTCTGGCACACATGGTTGAATTCATGTTAGGCTGCCTTACCCGCGACCCTCGCGGTATATGCATTTTAGATAACACGGATTACTGGGTGTTCATCTTTCTCGACCCCCGCTACAAAGAAAACTCATCTCTCATTCCTGTGGTGGAGAGGACGAGTAAAATGGTGCAATACCAGAAGGTACTTGTTGAGAGATTGCACCGGGATTTTCCATCTGACAACGCTGGTGGCAGCGCGTACTTCCTTAGGCAACCAGGGAAGGGAGACAATGTAAACATACAGCAGCTCCAAGAAAGGCAGATCAACACTCTCCAAGGCATGGGACACTATCATTACACCCCGCCAGCAACCTCACCCTGAAAGACGGCCTAGTGGTACAAAGAGGGAAAAGTTTTGGACAATGGTGAAGGAATACATAGCAGACCGTGTCAGCATCCTAAATGATCCCTCAGTGCCTTACAACTACTGGGTGTCCAAGCTGGACACGTGGCACGAACTTGCGCTCTACGCCTTGGAGGTGTTGGCCTGCCCTGCCGCCAGTGTTTTGTCTGAACGTGTATTTAGTGCTGCTGGTGGCATCATAACAGATAAACGTATCCGCTTCTCCACGGACAATGCTGAGAGGTTGACTCAGATAAAAATTAACAAGGCCTGGATTACCCCTGACTTCTCCACTCCACCAGAGGAACGCTGAGCTAATTAGGAACAAACACGCAATTTAAATGTATGCTTTACAATGTACTCAATCCACAAAATTCAGATGCACCCTTTTCACCTCCAAAAAAGGGTATTGTCACGACCGCTATCCCAGCAGCAGTCATGTCGCACCAGACGGAGGGGAAGGGGGACCCTTATCTACGGATGGGAAATAGAATGGCCTGACTAACCCTAAGCTGGCACCTGTCTGCCCTGATACCCTAGACGGGGTGTGAACCCGTGCGGCGAGCAGGATGCCTAAACCCTCAGTCGCCCTAACAAGACTGGACTGGGGAAAGGCCGATGGGAGCGCTAGTCACCATCACTCACGTCTAGGAAAACAACAGGGGAAGACAGCAACAAACAAACAACAGCAGAGATAGACTTATCCAGTCACGAGCAGAGAAGGCGATCCCAAACACGACAGTCCACGCCGGGCAAGAGCTCCACAGCAACACCATCAAACGATCTCCTTCCAAGGTCAGAGTAGCACTGGAAGTAAGGACTATATCTGGCAATGACTGCAAGTGAAAGTGAAACTAATATAGTACCTGGGAGTGGCAGACAGGACTCACCTGAGAAGGATGCCTACAAACTCCCAGTCAGGACAAAAAGGTTCACAAGGCAAAACCCAGATGACATACCCTGAACCACGGAGCAAACTCACAAGCTATCGCTAGTAGCAAGTCGCTGCGACCTTCTCCTCCCAGACCTGTCTGGATCAGTCACAGTCGTGACAGTACCCCCCTTTCTATGAGGGGCCCCTGGACCCTCAAGACCAGGCCTCTCCGGATGGGAGCTATAAAAAGCCCGAATGAGTCTGTCCGCTTTTATCTCTGATGCTGGAACCCACATTCTCTCTTCGGAACCATAACCTTTCCGGAGCACCAGGTACTGAAGAGAGCGGCGAACATATCGTGAATCAACAATCTTTTCTACCTGAAACTCAAGACTGCCATCAACAACCACCGGTGGAGGCGGTAGTGGCAATGGTTCAGGAGGTTCTACATATCTCTTAAGCAGGGATCTGTGGAAGACATTATGGATCCTTAGAGTCTGAGGTAGCTCCAGACGAAAAGCCACCGGGTTAATGATCTTAATTACCCTATAAGGACCAATAAATCTCGGACCTAATTTCCACGAGGGAACCTTCAACTTGATATTTCTGGTAGACAACCACACCAAGTCATTCACCCCAAGGTCCGGACCTTCAGAGCGCTTCCTATCAGCCGCACGTTTGTATCTACCACCAATTCTCTTCAAACTTTCTTGCACACTCTGCCACACTGAAGAAAGTGAAGACGCAAATCGTTCCTCCTCGGGAATCCCAGACGGCCCCCCCTCACTAAACGTACAAAACTGAGGATGGAAACCATACGCACCAAAAAATGGTGACTTATCGGTGTATTCTTGATGACGATTATTAATGGCAAACTCGGCTAACGGTAAATAAGATGACCATTCCTCCTGATTTTCGGAAACAAAGCATCTCAAATATGTCTCTAGGTTTTTATTGGTACGTTCAGTCTGACCGTTGGACTGTGGATGGAAAGATGAAGAAAACGACAGATGAACCCCTAAACGAGAACAAAAAGCTTTCCAAAATTTAGAAACGAATTGGGTACCACGATCCGAAACAATATCGGAAGGGACCCCGTGAAGCTTCACAATGTGGTCAATAAAAACCTGAGCCAGTGTGTTAGCATTAGGCAATGCGGCAAGAGCAATAAAGTGCACCATTTTACTGAATCTGTCAACAACTACAAGAATAACAGTCTTCCCCGCTGATACTAGTAGATCTGTAATGAAATCCATTGACAGGTGCGTCCAAGGCCTGTTGGGGATGGCCAGAGGTAAAAGACGCCCTGCCGGACGAATATGATCTACCTTGGAACGAGCACAGGTAGCACATGCAGACACAAAATTCAACACCTCCTGGCACCATTTAGGCCACCAGAACCGACGAGACACTAACTCAGAGGTTGCCCTACTACCTTGGTGTCCTGCCAGTGTGGAGTTATGGTGTTCTTTTAGTATCTCCAGTAGTAAATTTCCTGGCACAAACAGTTTACCCGAGGGGCAGGAGGCCGGGGCGTCACCCTGAGCTTCCAACACCCTCCCCTCCAAACCTGAGTGTAATGCCGAGACCACCACCCCCTTTTGCAAAATGGGCTCTGGTACCTCAACATCACTCCCTCCAGGAAAACTTCGAGACAATGCATCCGCCTTAGTATTTTTTGCCCCCGGGCGATAGGTTATTACAAAATTAAACCTAGTAAAAAATAACGACCACCGAGCCTGTCTAGGGGTGAGATGTTTAGCAGACTCCAGATATAATAAGTTTTTGTGATCAGTAATCACCGTGACGGGATGAACCGCCCCCTCCAAAAAATGACGCCACTCCTCAAAAGCCAACTTAATAGCCAAAAGTTCCCTGTTGCCAATATCATAGTTCCTTTCTGCAGTAGACAATTTCTTCGAAAAGAAAGCACACGGACGCAATTCACCAGGGGACGGGCCCTGAGATAGTACCGCTCCCACCCCCACCTCTGATGCGTCAACCTCTACAATAAAAGGAAGCAAGACATCTGGCTGTACGAGAATAGGGGCCGAGATGAATCTCTCCTTCAGAGATGCAAAGGCAGTTTTGGCTGCATGTGACCATTTGGAAAAATCGGATCCCTTTCGGGTCATGTCCGTCAGTGGTTTGACCACCAAGGAATAGTTCTTTATAAACTTTCTATAAAAATTGGCAAACCCCAGGAAGCGTTGCAATGCCTTCAGGTTCTCAGGCAGATCCCAGTCTATAATCGCCCGGACTTTCTCTGGATCCATGCGGAAACCTGAATCTGACAACACATACCCCAGAAATGGCAGTTCTTTTACGGCGAACACACATTTTTCTAACTTAGCAAACAATTTGTTGGCCCTTAATATCTGCAGCACTTGTCTCACATGGATCTTATGTGTATCCAGATCCGGGGAATAGACCAGGATGTCATCAAGATATATCACAACAAATCTCCCGATAAGGTGACTAAAAATATAGTTGACAAAATGTTGGAATACCGCAGGAGCATTAGTAAGACCAAATGGCATGACCAGATTTTCATAATGCCCTTCCGGAGAATTAAAAGCCGTCTTCCACTCATCCCCCTCTTTGATGCGAACCAGGTTATAGGCTCCTCTGAGATCCATTTTGGAGAACCATTTAGCACCAGCAACCCGATTAAAGAGGTCGGGAATGAGAGGAAGAGGATAGGGATCTCGGATAGTTATCCGGTTTAAGTCCTGGAAATCCAGGCAAGGACGTAGGCCCCCATCTTTCTTTTTACTGAAAAAGAACCCTGCAGCCACAGGTGAAGAAGAGGGTCTGATGTGTCCCTTAGCCAAACTCTCCGAAATATAATCTTTCAAAGCCTTCCTCTCCGGGCCGGAAAGATTGTTTTAGGTAGTTTTGCCCCAGGTAATAGATTAATCGGGCAATCATATGGACGATGAGGTGGTAACCCCTGACAACCCTTCTCAGAGAACACATCCATAAAATCTGACAGAAAGGCAGGTAAAGATGTTACAGAGAGTGTAGAGCATCTACTACTTAAGCAGTTGTCCTTACAATGTTCACTCCACTCCACAATCTCCCCGGCCTGCCAATCCACCACTGGATTGTGAGTCACCAGCCAGGGACGCCCCAATACCATAGGAGCCGGAAGACCGTCCAGGACATAACAAGAGATATGCTCTTTATGGAGGTCCCCTACCTGCAGATGGATATTATGGATGATCTGAGTTAACTCTCTCTGAGTAAGAGGGGAGGAGTCGATGGCAAACACAGGAATAGTTCTGCATACCGGTTCCGGAGTAAAACCCAGAGCCTGAGCAAACCGTGAATCCACCAAGTTGACCCCCGCCCCACTGTCCAAAAAGACGGAACAGATCTCAGTTTTATTGCCCGCCTCAACGGTAGCGGACAACAAAAACTGAGACATGCGTATGGAGGAAACGAATACGCCCAGACTGTTCTCCTCCGCACAATCTGGGGACTCTAGTTTTCCGGCGGCTCCTTTGTTTGTGGTCTCTTTGGTTCTGAGGGACAAACCTTTACAAAATGACCCCTCCCCCAACAACGAAAACAAACCTCTGACCTACAGCGGAACTTAGGAGGATTCACCCGTCTAGTGGCGCCCCCTATTTGCATTGGTTCGACTGGACCATAACAGACTGATCCCTGCCCTATAGAGGCCTCCGTAAAATTTAATAGTCTCTCCCTGAGTCGTCTGTCGATTCTTATGGACAGAGACATAGCAGCCTCAAGAGACCCAGGGACCTCGTATACCGCCAGCGCGTCTTTTAATTTTTCAGACAACCCCTGGCAGAACTGACTCCTAAGGGCCGAGTCGTTCCATAACGTATCAGTAGCCCACCTACGGAATTCGGAACAATATAGTTCAGCAGACCGGTTCTCTTGCCGAAGTCTAAGTAGCTTAGACTCAGCCAGTGAGACCCTGTCCGGGTCATCATATACGAGACCCAGGGCTTCAAAAAACTCCTCCACTGATCGTAAGGCCGGAGAGTCTGATGGTAGGGAGAAAGCCCAAGCCTGCGGATCTCCTTGCAGGAGAGAAATTACAATGCCCACCCGTTGTTCCTCACCGCCGGAGGATCTAGGGCGTAACCTGAAGAACAATTTGCAAGCTTCTCTGAAGGTTACAAATTGGTCTCTCCCTCCAGAGAACCTATCAGGTAAAGCCACTTTTGGCTCAGGAGTACCTTGGTTTCCCGTAGCAACTGTGGAACCCAAGGATTGCTGCTGCAGCACTGTTGCTCTTAATCCTGCCACTTCAAGGGATAACCCCTGTAATTGTTTCGCCAAAACCGAAACCGGATCCATAGTGGAACAGACAAAAAACAAAGCAAAACAGCAAGCAAAAAAAAAAAAAAAAAAATCTCATATTTTTTTTTTTTTTTTCCTTTTTAAAAGGCCAGATATACTGTCACGACCGCTATCCCAGCAGCAGTCGTGTCGCACCAGACGGAGGGGAAGGGGGACCCTTATCTACGGATGGGAAATAGAATGGCCACCCCTGACTAACCCTAAGCTGGCACCTGTCTGCCCTGATACCCTAGACGGGGTGTGAACCCGTGCGGCGAGCAGTATGACTAAACCCTCAGTCGCCCTAACAAGACTGGACTGGGGAAAGGCCGATGGGAGCGCTAGTCATCATCACTCACGTCTAGGAAAACAACAGGGGAAGACAGCAACAAACAAACAACAGCAGAGATAGACTTATCCAGTCACGAGCAGAGAAGGCGATCCCAAACATGACAGTCCACGCCGGACAAGAGCTCCACAGCAACACCATCAAACGATCTCCTTCCAAGGTCAGAGTAGCACTGGAAGTAAGGACTATATCTGGCAATGACTGCAAGTGAAAGTGAAACTAATATAGTAGCTGGGAGTGGCAGACAGGACTCACCTGAGAAGGATGCCTACAAACTCCCAGTCAGGACAAAAAGGTTCACAAGGCAAAACCCAGATGACATACCCTGAACCACGGAGCAAACTCACAAGCTATCGCGAGTAGCAAGTCGCTGCGACCTTCTCCTCCCAGACCTGTCTGGATCAGTCACAGTCGTGACAGGTATATGTTTGAATCTTGTTTACTCATTCTCCTCCTCCTCCTGTTCTATACAGTATATATGCCCTCACTCCAATGTTTCATACAGTCTGCTCATCTGTAGGCCCTCACCTCCAATGTTTCATATGGTATGCTCAGCTGTAGGCCCTCACTCCAATGTTTCATACGTTCTGCTCAGCTGTAGGCCCTCATTCCAATGTTTCATATGGTATTCTCAGCTGTAGGCTCTCACTCCAATGGTTCATATGGTATGCTCAGCTGTAGGCCCTCACTCCAATGTTTTATACGGTCTGCTCAGCTGTAGGCCCTTACTCCAATGTTTCATACGGTCTGCTCAGCTGTAGGCACTCACTCCAATGTTTCATACGGTCTGCTCAGCTGTAGGCCCTCACTCCAATGTTTCATACGGTCTGCTCAGCTGTAGGCCCTCACCTCCAATGTTTCATATGGTATGCTCAGTTGTAGGCCCTCACTCCAATGTTTCATACGGTCTGCTGAGCTATAGGCCCTCACTCCAATGTTTCATACGGTATACTCAGCTGTAGACCCTCACTCCAATGTTTCATACCGTATGCTCAGCTGTAGGCCCTCACTCCAATATTTCATACGGTCTGCCCAGCTGTAGGCCCTCACTCCAATGTTTCATACGATCTGCCCAGCTGTAGGCCCCCACCTACAATGTTTCATATGGTATGCTCAGCTGTAAGCCCTCACTCCAATGTTTCATACGGTCTGCTCAGCTGTAGGCCTTCACTCCAATGTTTCATACGGTCTGCTCAGGTGTAGGCCCTCACTCCAATGTTTCATACGGTCTGCTGAGCTATAGGCCCTCACTCCAATGTTTCATACGGTATACTCAGCTGTAGACCCTCACTCCAATGATTCATACGGTATGCTCAGCTGTAGGCCCTCACTCCAATATTTTATACGGTCTGCCCAGCTGTAGGCCCTCACTCCAATGTTTCATACGGTCTGCTCAACTGTAGGCCTTCACTCCAATGTTTCATACAGTCTGCTCAGGTGTAGGCCCTCACCTACAATGTTTTGTGGGGTCAACTGACAAGGCATATTATTTTCTATGTTTCAGACTTGGAAGGAAACATAATTTGGTTTCCTTCAGTGGTGAATCTTTCAAGCATGTGTTTTTTACAGGATTCTGGTTTTTATATAGTGGCACAGGGGTAAAAATGTTAATGTTTTTTTTTTTTTAAATATGTCAGGCTTGACTCTATTTTCTCCTCTCTCCTTTACAGATGCCTTTTCAGGAGATATTAGACCCTTTCACATTTGGGGCCTGGAGGAATTACAATTGTATTCCTTTTTTTCATTTTATGTGCCACTTTCCCTAGATTTTTTTTGGGGTATACAATAGAATTCCAAGATAGTCTGATAGCAGCTTGTAATTGTGGTACAGTTCCATAATTTAAAGAGGCAAAAAATGCTGACCGCCATTCCCTGCGCTAACTCTGCTATGTGACGCTCTCTGGAACCCAAAGGAACATTAAAATTAGAAATTGTTCATTCTTTCTTGGTAGCCTGTGCTGTCCGCCATTCCCTGCGCTAAGTATTAAGCAAATATATTGCTGCATTTGTGGGAGGGGAGGCTGATTACAAGGCTATTTATACGTACCTGTGGGCCCAGGCTGGCTGATTAAAAGGCTATTTATAGGCACCTGTGGGCCCAGGCTGACGCCGATTCAGCTGGTTTCACTACTTCTGAGTCAGCTCTAGGATACAGCAGCATGGTGTGGAGGCTCCTTATGGCTGGGCGACGGCAGAATGTCTCAGGAGGGTGCTGGTATTCATGGTAGGATTGGAGTTGTTTGCACAGGACCCACGCTGCGGTCTGCGACATGTAGCGCTCTGGGATGAAGCAGAGTTTGGGCGCTAATGGTCGAACGATGGTTGTTAGTATTGTTTGTCTGGCTATTCAGAGGCCTGGTGGGGCCATTGCATACAGTTATTGGGGTAGCATGTGCTTAGAGTAGGCATGGTTGTATGTTTTCTGATACCTGGTTTACATGTGGGCGCGTGTCTGCAGTTGGCTCAAGCTATGCATGTGTAAGAGGCAGCCCTGAATCAAACAGCAGCATTTCCAGCACTTACAGTTGTGTTCAAAATTATTCAACCCCCACTGAAATTGAGTGTTTTGGCCAGTTTGACATTGATTTTGATCATTTCAGTCATCTTGTTTACAATTAAATCAAAGAGGCACTTGTAAGTCAGACAAATATAACATAACATTTATAATGAAATAACCACAAATGTCTTTTCTGTGCTCACATCATTATCAGTTTCATTCAACCCCCAAGTGACATTCAATCTTAGTACTTAGTACAACATCCTTTTCCAGTTATAACAGCTTTTAAACGTGAAGCATAGCTTGACACAAGTGTCTTGCAGCGATCTACGGGTATCTTCGCCCATTCTTCATGGGCAAAAGCCTCCAGTTCAGTCACATTCTTAGGCTTGCGCGCTGCAACTGCTTTCTTTAAGTCCCACCAGAGGTTCTCCATCGGATTTAAGTCTGGTGACTGCGATGGCCACTTCAAAATGTTCCAGCCTTTAATCTGCAACCATGCTCTAGTGGACTTGGAGGTATGCTTGGGATCATTGTCCTGTTGAAAGGTCCAACGTCTTCCAAGCCTCAGGTTTGTGACAGACTGCATCACATTTTCATCCAATATCTCCTGGTACTGAAGAGAATTCATGGTACCTTGCACACGCTGAAGCTTCCCTGTACCTGTAGAAGCAAAACAGCCCCAAAGCATGATTGACCCCCCGCCATGCTTCACAGTAGGCAAGGTGTTCTTTTCTTCATAGGCCTTGTTCTTCCTCCTCCAAACATAGCGTTGATCCATGGGCCCAAACAGTTCTAATTTTGTTTCATCAGTCCACAGAACACTTTTGTGGTTTGTCCACATGACTTTTGGCATACTGCAGTCGACTCTTCTTATTCTTTGGAGACAGCAAGGGGGTGCGCCTGGGAGTTCTGGCATGGAGGCCTTCATTACGCAGTGTGCGCCTTATTGTCTGAGCTGAAACTTCAGCACCCACATCTGACAAATCTTTTTTCAGTTCCTCAGCAGTCACACGGGGACTTTTCTCCACTTTGCGCTTCAGGTAGCACACAGCAGTCGAAGTCAGCATCTTCTTTCTGCCACGACCAGGTAGCGTTTCAACAGTGCCCTTTGCCTTGAATTTGCGAATGATGCTTCCTATGGTGTCTCTTGGTATGTTTAACATCTTTGCAATCTTCTTATAGCCATTGCCCTTCCTGTAAAGAGAAATCACCTCTTCACTTGTCTTCCTGGACCATTCTCTTGACTTCACCATGTTTGTAAACATACCAGTAAATGTCTAGAAGGAGCTGAGTATCACAGTCCTTTTACATCTGCCTAATTGGTGCTTATTATGCTTGATTTCTGCTCCTTGACATCCACAGGTGTTTTCAATACGAAAACACTTGAATGAACCTCTGTTCTTAAGAGTGGTAGTCTTTAAGGGGTTGAATAATTGTGTCAATGAAGAAATCACAAAAAAAAACCATTTAATACTGTATTACAAAAACAATTGATGTCATTTTAGTTGCATTTGGTTCTTTAAAAAGTCCTTGTAAGATTTCATTCTGAACACAATTACAAATGTACACTAAATTCCCTAAAACCCTTTACAGCATTGGGGGTTGAATAATTTTGAACACAACTGTATATCTATGCAGACTGTCATGTTCCCTCCGGCCACCAGAGGCCACTGTGACTAAACAGGAACCTGAGTTGTGCTGGCCAGAGGCTAAGAAAGAGTTAAGAGATTTTTTCCCGGGCTGTTGCAGAAGTTGCCGGGGGCCTTGCTGAGATAACAGGGAGAGATGGACTGCTGAGAGATAACAGTAAAAGACTGTAGCAGCAGGAGGCTATATTAGCTGAGATTTTCCTGACAGCTGTGGAGCTGCACACAGAGGACTTCACTGTGTGTTCCAGAAGAAGTGGGACCGTGTGTAGAGACCAGCCGGATCCCTCCTGCCAGAGGTGGAGAGCTGCATCTGTTGTGACCAGAGAGAGAAAGACAGACAAGCAAGCGATCAGACCTGGAGCCAGACTGCATCTTAGTGGATCCAAGAGAATCTGCAGAACTGTG
Organism: Bufo bufo; assembly: GCF_905171765.1. Taxonomy (NCBI): domain Eukaryota; kingdom Metazoa; phylum Chordata; class Amphibia; order Anura; family Bufonidae; genus Bufo; species Bufo bufo. Next base: position 130,629,242 of record NC_053389.1, read on the forward strand.
AGTGGCACAGGTGCTTATCTGTGATAGGTTATAGAGTCAGGGACTTAGTCAGTGCGCTGTAGAAGTGTCCCCTGGGTAGCAGGGCTAGATAGGGAATAAGTGTGGAGAGTAGCCTGCAAGCTGACTGTTTGCTGTTTAGCTTATTCTTTTTCTATGCAAAATCTCATTACCACTGTTGTTGTTTTATGTTCACCTGTTCATACCATTCCTGTCATTGACCCATTGTGCCTCTGGTGCGGTGGTACTGTATTGTTACTCAGCTTTTCCGGCAGTTTCATTTTGCTCCTTAATAAAGCCGGCTTTTGCTTCAGTCTCCTTGTCCGCTGTACTGTACTTGAATCCTGCTTTGCGGTCTCTCCCACCTCTGACCGCTACACATGCTGTGTTTAAGTGATGGTAAATGTGGATCAATGGTTGTTTTAAAAATAATAAAAAGGCTCGTTCACGCCTGGGCAGCGGCAGAAAGTGCCAGGCGAGTGCTGGTGTTAATGGTAGAATAAGACTTGTATGCACGAGACCCACATTGCAGTCTGCGCATATGCTGGGACGAAGCAGAGTTGGGCGCTAATGGTTAAATGACTGTTGTTAGTATATTTTGTCCGGCTGTTTAGGGGCTTGTTGGGGGCTATTGCATATTGTTATTGGTGTAAGCATGTGCCTAGAATAGGTATGGTCGCATGTTTTCTGATACCTGTTACATACGGGACACGTTTATAGGTACACTATATGTCAATTAATTGGCGTTGCATCAGGGTTTATATTTCAACCACGTTTATGTTTTTCTTAGGCCAACACGAGGTGGTGTTGTGGTGACCATTGATATAAAAAAATAAAAATAAAAATAATAAGCACTCCTGCAGCATCATGTGGAGGTTCGTTCGCGCCTGGGCAATGGCAGAAGGTGCCAGGCGAGTGCTGGCATTCACGGTAGGATCGGACTTAGTTACACGGTCCGTGACTTGTAGCGCTCTGGGGCGAAGGGGTTTGGACGCTAATGGTCGAATGATTGTGGTTAGGATTGTTACCTTCAAAGCTACGTCCGTGTGTATGCATTTACATTTTGTCCTATACGCCATTCACTACTAGAGCTGCGTTCATGCGTCTGCTGTTGCATTACATTAATACTCTGCTCACTTTCAGATTGCATTCCTGGAACAGTTGGTGTCCGATCAGGGCCCTTGGCGAATGGTTGGAGTTAATTTAGGCCCTTCCAACAGATTCACCATTGTTTCAGTCTGCAGCTCTCAGGATTCAGACCTTCTCGTAATATGTTCATATGTTATTAGTCAACATAGGAGTAAATCGTTTCTGGTTACCGGCCACTCTTTCAATCGCATCAGAATTAGCCACCTCCATGAACGATGTGCCGGTGCACATGACAAAGAGGTAAGGTAGTTTGAAATCCCTGTGATATATACGGTATATTCCGCACGTTCATCGTGAGGGGTCTTTTGCGTTCAAAAGTGGGTGTCGTAACGGTATGTATATATTTACTCTAAACTAAGGTCTGCTCTTTTTGGCCCCTTTAGGCTGCCCTACCACAGCAGTTAAGGCATAACTCCACTGCTTGTTGTAGATAGGGTTAGATAGGTTAGGTTCACCTTTCTGATAGCCGATCCAATCACAACTCTGCTATGTGACGTTCTCTGGAACCTAAAGGAACATTACGATTAGAAATTGGTAATTCTTTCTTGGTAGCCTGTGCTGACCAGGTCAATTAACTTCTTAGGTGTTTAGATCAGCAGGCCCTTGCTCCTAATGTTTCATATGGTCTGGTCAGCTGTAGGCCCCCACTACAATGTTTCATACAGTCTGCTCAGCTGTAGGCCCTCACCTCCAATTTTTTGTGGGGTTAGCTGACATGGCATATTATTTTCTATGTTTCAGACTTGGAAGGAAACATAATTTGGTTTCCTTCAGTGGTGAATCTTTCACGCATGCGTTTTTTACAGGATTCTGGTTTTTATGTAGTGGCACATGGGTAAAAATGTCAATGTTTAAAAAAAAAAATATGTCAGGCTTGACTCCATTTTCTCCTCTCTCGTTTGAAGAAGCCTTTTCAGGAGATATTAGACCCTTTCACATTTGGGGCCTGGAGGAATTAAAATTGTATTCCTATTTTTCATTGTATGTGCCACTTTCCCTATACTTTTTTTGGGGTATACAATAGAATTCCAAGATAGTCTGATAGCAGCTTGTAATTGTGGTACAGTTCCATAATGTAAAGAGGCAACAAATGCTGACCGCAGTTCCCTGTGCTAACTCTGCTATGTGATGCTCTCTGGAACCCAAAGGAACATTAAAATGAGAAATTGGTCATTCTTTCTAGGCAGCCTGTGCTGACCGGTTCAATTAACTTTTTAAGTGTTTTGATCAGCAGGCCCTTGATCCAAATGTTTTTGAGGGTCACCAGTAGTGTTGATCACGAATATTCGAATTGTGAATTTTAATCGCGAATATCGGCACTTCGAGAATTTGCGAATATTTAGAATATCACTAAATATATTCGTAATCGCGAATATTAGATTTTTTTTTTTTTCTTAAATACCAGTTTATGCGAATTTTCGCAATCAAGAAAATAATGCCTGGAGATCATGAATTCGCGAATTTTCGAATATATGGCGAATTTTCGCCCAAATATTCGTAAAATATCGTGAATTCGAATATTGCCCCTGCCGCTCATCACTAGTCACCAGCAGGTCAATGATAATTTTTAAAGGGTGTGTATGATTCCCTCCTTTATGTGTAATAAAGGGTGCATTGTAGTGCCAGTTCCTTGTAATTTTTGGCAGCCCATTCACTTGGTGCATAGGCTTTATGAGTGTAGGAGTCCCACTACCTGAACAATTGTAGCACCATGTGAATGAGGCCCTCCTTTATGTGATATACAGGCTGTATCTCTTCTTCCTTGTAATTTCTGTTAGCACTTACACTGTATATACAATTGAATCTACAGGAAAGAATGTTTCCTAACAATTTTTCCTCTAAAAAGGATTTTTTTTTTTTTTTTGGGGGGGTGGTTTTGGGCGTTTTTTTGTCAGTCTGTAAAAGTGGCGTACATCTCGGACAACATGGTTCCCAGCAGCAACATTGGTGTCCAAGATGCATCCAGCTTTCAGACCTTTTCCTATGAACCAGGCACCCTTCCCTCATCCAAGCAGGGGGTGCCTGGTTGCCTCCCATTGACTTCCATTATACTCGGGTGCTCGGCCGAGCGCACGAATATCGCGATGTGTTCAGACCGAACACCCAAACACACAAACACTTTGGTGCTCGCTGATCACTAGTGTGCACATATTTACCCTCCTGGTGGAGGCTGGTGACAACCTCCTCCTCCTCTTCTTCATCATCAGGAGCTGGGGGGGGGGGGTAATACGGTTGCAGAGAGACCAGCCTCTTCGGCCTCCACCTTCACCATTTCGACAACATCAGGTGGTGGTGGAGCATCTGCATGCTGGGAGGGTCCAGCATGCTCTCCCTCCTCCTCCTCTTCCAATGCCGAGACCACAGCCACCACCATATCCTTTGTAGAAGGCCTGCGCCGTACAGAGGGAACTGGAACCCCTGTAATCACACAATGTTCAGAATTTAGATAAACAACTCAGAACTCATAACAAATGCAAATTCACCCCTTAATGACCGAGCCATTTTTATCCTTTCTGTCCAGGTCATTTTGAGCAAATCTGACATGTCACTATTAGAGTTGAGCGGACACCTGGACCCGAACTTGACCCCGAGCCCCATTGAAGTCAATGGGGACCCAAACTTTTGAGCACTAAAATGGCTCTAAAAATGTCATGGAAAGGGCTAGAGGGCTGCAAATGTCGTCAAAATGTGGTTAAGAGCATGGCAAGTTCTCTGCAAACAAATGTAGATAGGGAAATGACTTAAAATAACAAAATACGTAAAAATAAAAATCTTGATCTAGGAGGACCAGGTCCATATGGAGTAGGAGGTTGAGGAGGCGGTGGATGTGGCGGTGTAGGTGGAAGTGGCGGTGGAGGAGGTAGCCTACACTGCTTTTTGGTTTAAAATGTTTTTTTATTTTTTGAAATTAGGGTACACCCCAAAACATTGGGAAATAAAACCCTCCAGTCGTGCTAAACACACGTTCAGACAATACACCGGCTGCAGGGAAGGCCAGCACCTCCAAGGCGTAAAGGGCAAGCTCAGGCCATGTGCCCAATTTGGAGACCCAGAAGTTGCAGGGGCTGACCCCTGTCAGTTAGTTCGTGTAGGCGTGTGCATACTTACTGCCCCACGATGTCGCACGTCCCCGTGATGTTCACGATCCAATTTGATATCTGCTCTATCAACTTTCGATGTTCTTTTATGCGCCTACCATGGTGATCACGGGTGGCAGGGAATCTGGGTTCCAGGCCGGAGAGGGAGCGTGTGAAAAAGAGACCAAATTTAAGGGAGATAAATTTATAAAAAAAATTGGGGATCCAGCAGAAATGTGGGAAAAGCTATTCAGGCGCAAATGTGGGACAAATTACAGAAGCCCAAATGTGGGCCAAAAGAGTCAAGCGGAATTGTGGGAAAAGCTATTGAGGCGCAATTGTTGTCCAAAAGAGTATAGCGGAAAAGTGGGACAAAGTATTGAAGCTTAAATGTGGTACAACTTGCTTAAGTTTAAGCATTGAATCAAAGGAGGTGGCGCGCATCAATTAAAGAAGCATTTCAGAAATGTTATTCCCTGTCACCTATGCAGAGCAGGGGTTTATTCACGTCTAAAATTGTATGTCAACCCAAGAATGTAACAGAAAAATTACTGAAATTAATTAACCTGTCTACTTGGTACGATGACAGAAAACAATTGTTTATTGTCACCCTAAAATATAAAATAAAAATTATTGAAATTTATTAGGATGTCAACTAGGTAGAGGAGGGGTATATTACACCCAAAAATTGGTGAATTTGACCATAAAATGTAACTGACAAATGTTTTTTGTTTTTTTTACCGGTCTAATAGGTGGTACATCACACCAAAAAATTGCTGAATTTCAACTGAAAATGTAACTGACAATTTTTTATTTTATTGTTTAACCTGTCTACTAGGTATAGCAGTGGTACTTCACACCCAAAAATTGTTGCATTTCACCATAAAATGTAACAGACAAATTTTTTGAATTTATTTTACCGGTCTAATAGCTATAGCAGTGGTACTATATATACACCCAAGAATTGGTTAATTTCACCCAAAAATGTAAATGACAAATAAGTGAAATTATATAAAATAAAACATGTACAAAAAAAATAAAAAAAATAGATTTATGAGGTGGCGTTCCATCTGGAATAGGAGTTTGAGGAGGCGGTGGAGGAGGACGAGATAGCCAACACAGGTTTTTGGTTTTAATTTAATTTTGTAAAATTAAGGTACACTCCAAAAGAGTGTGAAATATCCAAAATACAAACATGAGCAATTGCGCTGCAGTATAACAATGGCTGGTTAGTGCCGGTATACATGTCTATTCTGGACAAGGTAAGGACAAGTCCTGAGGGATCCATGCCTGGTTCATTTTAATGAATGTGAGCTTGTCCACATTGGCTGTGGACAGGCGCCTGCGCTTGTCTGTGACACCCCCTGCCATGCTAAACACACGTTCAGATTATACACTGGCTGCAGGGCAGGCCAGCACCTCCAAGGCGTAAAGGGCAAGCTCAGGCCATGTGCCCAATTTGGAGACCCAGAAGTTGAAGGGGGCAGACCCGTCATTCAGTACAGTATGTGTAGACGTGTGCACACATACTGCTCCACCATGTTGGTGAAATGCTGCCTCCTGCTAAGACGTTCCATATCAGCTGGTGGTGCTGGTTGTTGTGGCGTGCTGACAAAGCTTTTCCACATTTCGGCCATGCTAACCCTGCCTTCTGAGGTGCTGGCGGTGCCCCAGCTGCGTTGGCGTCCTCGTCCTCTGCCTTCACCTTGTGCTTCCACTGTGTCCCTGCTGTCAGGTGGGAATGCCACCAGCATCGCGTCTACCAATGTGCGCTTGTACTCTCGAATCTTACGATCACGCTCCAGTGACGGAATTAAGGACAGTACGTTGTCCTTGTACCGTGGATCCAGCAGCGTGGCCACCCAGTAATCGGCACAAGTTAGAATGTGGGCAACTCGGCGGTCGTTGCGGAGACACTGCAGCATGTAATCGCTCATGTGTGCCAGGCTGCCCAGAGGCAAGGAAAAGCTGTCCTCTGGGGGAAGTGTATCATCTGTGTCCTCTGTATCCCCCCCATCCACGCACCAGTGATGGCCATGAGCTGGTCTGGGTGCCACCCTGCTGTGAACATAGTTCCTCCTCCTCAATCTCCTCATCCTCCACCTCCTCATCCTCCAGAACTGTGCCATGGCTGGACAATTGGGTTTGTGGGTGCAGGAAACCACCCTCGGAGCCACTTGGGAATGACTGGCCGGAAACCCTACGAAATGATCCCTCTTCCTCCTCCTCCTGTGCCACATCCTCTTCCATTATCGCCAGGAGCATTTTTTCAAGGAGGCATAGAGGGATAGTAACACTGAGAAAGGCGTTATCGGCACTGGCCATGTTGGTGGAGTACACAAAACAGCGCAACAAGAAACACAGGTCTCGCATGGAGGTCCAGTCATTAGTGGTGCTGTTCCGCCGAGCGACTCACCCATGCGTGCTGCAGCTGAAACACCACTATCGCCTACTGCTGCTGATGCTCGCACAATCTGGCCAGCATGTGCAAGGTGGAGTTCCACCTTGTGGGCACGTCGCATATGAGGCGGTGATTGGGAAGGAAGAAGTTATGCTGCAGCGCTGACAGGTGAGCAGCAGCAGGGTGAGAACGCTGAAAGCGCACATAGACGGCCCACACTTTATGCAGCAGCTCTGACATATCGGGGTAATTTTTAAGGAATCTATGTGCAGCGTCCCACACTGTGTGTTTGTGCACTGCTTAAAAGCACTTTTTACCTTGTCAACAGTATTATGTTGTAATGTATGATTTTGTATTAATATATCTGCAAAATCCCTGTTACCAGGCAGATTAGGTGTAATTTATACATCAATATAACAAAATAGCTAAGACAGGTGCACTCTGCGGTCTTACTAAACCCTCAAACTGATTTTAAAATTGAGAGATTAGTCAACATGTCCTACGGTGTAGAACATGTCTAAGCCCGGGCACCACGCCAAGGTTTCTCAAGTAGCCCGGGACCTAACACTCTCCTAACTGGGCCGTATGGGCAATACCAGGAGCCAGTGGGCAAATTACAGGAGCATGAGGCCGACTCACAAACAACTCACCAGTTACCTCCAGCATGTAACCATGCTTGCAATGGGAGGAGGGAGGAGTCTGCGAGTCCCACTCAAGACTGGCTGATATGGCCCAGGCCTCAGAGGTGCACCTAAATGTGGCCTGTAGATGGAAAATGCAGCATACGGGAAGGGTACCCGACACTGCTATATTATAATGTGTATCTCCCTTTAAGAAAGTTAGGCCTGCAGCAGGCAATTCATATTTCAGCCAGCAGAGGGAGCCCCCTGGTTAGTATAAGTAGGCCAGGGACTAGCCTAGGAGGTCAGTTAGAAGTTACTAGTTCAGAGTGAGTTCTGAGAGAGAGCTAGGACTGAGTAACCAGTGCAAATATTGCACCACTGGTGTGGAGGGTCATTCCCACCCAGTTCTCCAGGTTAAATATACCTGAGGTACTCCACGTATGAGCCTGTCTCTAACAATTTTGGGACAGAGCCGGTCTCCAGGAGAGAAGGGAATCTCCACAAAACCGCTGCTCAAGGGTCATCACCGGGATTTGGGTGTCTGGACCTTGAGAGGATTGTTTCCAGCCAGGAACTAAAGCAGGAGAGAAAGTAAGTGTACCCCTGCAGAGAGAATAGTTGCCTGAAGTATATTGCGGTATTTCAAGTAAGAGGAAAGCCCTGATCCTAGGAGGCCTGTCTTGAAAAGAGTCTTTTGCTACTGTGAATTATAGCCTGAACCACGGCTGTGACTGTATAGTAACGTGTGGAATAATCCTGGAACTGTACTACTGGCTGTTCATCCATTTTCGCATTTGTTCAGTAAAGTTAACCTGTTATACACATACGAGGACTGCTCAATTATTCCACCTATCACTACACGGTGTGCCACCGTTCAATTGGCACTGGCGTCACGACATTCATCACCTGCCTGTTCCAGTGTTGACCCGATTGAAGACGACAGTGAATCCCAGGTTAGTGGGTTGCCCTGCACTACGACTCCCCGCATACCCAAAGCGGCTACTGACCCCCTGGGATACTGCAAAAACAGGCACATTTAAATTGGAGTTTATACACCTCCAGGAATCTCTATATATACAAACTGAAAAGACCAGCGTGGTATTAGCAGGAGGTGCTCAAACCCACATGCAGTCGTGCATATATATAGGGGAGCAAATCCTGAACTTGTGGCCCTTTGCTAATGGCGATCCCCAGCAAAAATGCATACGGTGGAGGATGCCCGCAGCGAACCACAAGTACCACAATAGACATTTTACACAAGATAGCAATTATGTGGATGTGATAATTAATATAGCAATATAACAAAATAATAGCAAAGACAGGTGCACTCTGCAGTCTTAATAAACCCTCAAACTGATTTTAAAATTGAGAGATTAGTCAACATGTCCTACGGTGTAGGACATGTCTGAGCCCGAGCACCGCGCCAAGGTTTCTCAAGTAGCTCGGGGACCTAACACTCACCTACCTGAGCCGTATGGGCTATACCAGGAGCCAGTGGGCAAATTACAGGAGCATGAGGCCGACTCACAAACAACTCACCAGTTACCTCCAGCATGTAACCATGCTTGCAATGGGAGGAGGGAGGAGTCTGCAAATACCAACCACATTTACCCCTTCCCTGCCCAGCAGCATCAACCCCTGTTGGTGTAACCCCCTACAAATACCCTGGCACTGCATTGCATCTCTGCCCTTGCAGTACCAACCACATTTACCCCTTCCCTGCCCAGCAGCATCCAGCAGCATCAACCCCTGTTGGTGTAACCCCTGACCTCCCTTCCCATTACCTTGCCAACCCTGTTCCCCTGCTCCGCCCTGCTGTACCCCTGACTGTATTTCTGTGCCTGTGGCCTGCATTCACCCCTGCAGCGCCACCGTTAACCCTCGTTGTTCCCTTAGGAATAGGATTAGAACCAGGTGGGGTGGGCTGCTAATATATGTGTGTGTGTACTGTATTGGATAGCTTTGTGGGTGGAATTTGGGAACCGTGTAGTTTAGTGCTGTATTTATAGTACTGTATTGTTAGGGTATTGCGTGCGTAGTGTACTGTAGGTATTAATAAATATCTTGTTTTATTTGTAACTATCTGTGTTACGTGTGGTTATTAGCGATAGTTAGTTCAGTAAGGCGCATGCAGCTAGTTTAGTGATTGGCGTAAGGCAAAGTAGCATATTATTATTATTATAAAGGTATAAACAGGCAGAGTCATCGATAGACTGCTCCTTCTATTTATGAATATTAATTATTGATATTTGCATAAATATTGGTGATTAATATTCCCCCTTTACAAAAATGAACCAGGCATGGATCCCACAGGACTTGTCCGTACCTTGTGCAGAATAGACATTTATACCAGCCTCAACCATCCATTCTTGTACTCAAGTGCACTTATTCTTTGTTTTATTTTGTTATATATCCCAATATTTTGGGGGATACCCCAATTTTAAAATAAAAAATAACACAAATCAGTATTGGCTACCTATTCCTCATTCACCGCCGCTTCCACCTACACCGCCACATCCACCCATCCACCGCCTCCTCAACCTCCTACACCTAGATCCAGATTATTTTATGTTATTTTAAGTCATTTCCCTATCCACATTTGTTTGCAGAACAGTTGTCATGCTCTTAAGCACATTTTAATGCCTTTTGCAGCCCTCTAGCCATTTTAGTGCCCAAAAGTTCGGGTCCCCATTGACTTCAATGGGGTTCGGGTTCGGGGTCAAGTTCGGGTCCCGAACCCGAACTTTTTTTTCAAGTTCGGCCAAACTCGTCGAACCCGAACATCCAGGTATCCGCTCATCTCTAATTGGCACACTTTATAAGGGGGTATTTTTCTACTGGTGCACATTATAGGGAGAATTATTACTAGTATGGGCAATATTACTATTGAGGACATTGTTAACATTATGCCCTCTGGCAGATAATTATTACTATTAGTGAGACTTTGAAGAGCACTATTACTGTGGGGGGCATCATGGCACAGTATCAGCTTAGCACAATTATTTTTGGGGGATATTATGTTTACAATACTATTAGTGTTAGGGACACTATTTGCTGGGCACAGTTATTTTTAGGGCACTGTGTGCCAATAATTTGTGTAGTGGGCACTATCTGTGTGGTACTTGTATTTTAATGTGGACTGTTTTTGCCTTCCCAGATCATTATGTTTTTTTTGTTTTTATTTCCATTCACATATGACAGCCTATTTTTTTAGGGACAAGTTGTACTTTCTAATGGCACCATTTAATTTTGCATACAATCAGAATTTCGATGAAATTCGATACAAATTAGAATTTGTTGCACACCTCACCATAAGTATAGTAAATATAGAAGGATTGTAAAATAGTGTTCAGTGTTAGTGCTTAATTGATACATGATTCCACATTGTTTGTGCAGTGTCCCACTCCGTACCAGTAGTAGGGCCCTGTATATTTAAGGGTATTTGCTGAATGTCATTTTATGCTGTGTATGTATATAGTTGTGAATTCCTATTAACAGGCTGGTAACAAACACTGCAAATTAGTCACCACTAGATGGTGCTGGTACATTCCCCTTTAAAAGGGACAGGTGGCAGACAGGAGAAGAGGATAAGAGAAGTGTAGTATGAGGAAGTATGTTGTGAGGAGAGTCAGATGAAAGTTTACCATGTAGCTACCACTTTAGCCCACTTGACAATGGCCAGGTTGAGAGAGGCTGGAGGAGGAATAATCAGAAGCTACCCAGCATACACCAGAGTAGACTTGGATATAGAGCAAGTCTAGTGGAGATAGAAGCAGTTTTTAGCTTGTGGACTTCAAAGCACCTGGACACACCAGTAAGACTAAGCGCAAAGTTGTGTTTTACCACATTCCTCTATGGACCATATGGAACTATTTATGTTGGTAACCAGTACAAAGAATGGAGCAGAAGTTGTTTGCCTGCAGTTAGGGAGAACTGCCCTGTAGGTTGCAGAAAGGAAGAAAAACATAGAATATAAGATCATACCATTTTAAGTACCTGGCTGTTTGAAAGTGAACCAGTTGCCCAGTAAGCACAGATGAAGGACTCTGATACCAGCAAAAGGAAGCATAATAGTGTTATTAGCACATTGAAGCCTGTAGTACCATAACTGAGCCTGTTACCTGAAATTACAGCACAACTGAGATCAGAAGTGTATCCGAATACCTCCATGATAACTGAACCTGTACATCTATCTCAAGGCAAGTGATTCTCAGTAAATGTTCCAGTTATTTATTTAAACGGACTCCTCTTTATTTCTATCACTTCCTTTGCTCCCAAGGTTGCGGCGTCTCAAACCTCAGAAACCCTGCCTTCCCTGCACCTAAAACCCTGTACCATCAAGGGCACCTCAACTAACATCTGGCAGGAGGTCCCTGCCCCGAAGGAATCTGTTACCTTCCTTCCCATCACTGCATGCCGGCTCAGGGATCTGCAGATACTTAAAGAGGACTTTTCACCTCTCCTGACATGCCTATGTTAATAGCTTCATGCATTCCCCATGTAATAACAATTCTAGAGCATCTATTGTTATGGCTCTATCTTGTGCCATTTCTGTATTATTTGCACTAGAAGTTATGAATTGCTATTAGCCTTCAGTAAGGGTACAGAGGGGAGGTAACCAGTTGGGGAGGTAACCAGTTGGGGGGGGGGGGTGTACCTGCACAGTCTGACAATGGCAGAACTGATTGGATAGAGTCAGTCTGTGCAGGGACCCCCCCCCCCAACTGGTTACATCCCCTCTGTGCCCTTACTGAAGGCTAATAGCAATTCATTTATAACTTCTAGTAGAAATAATAAAGGAATGATACAACATAGAGCCATAAGACTACATGTTCCAGAATTGTTATTAAATCGGGAATGCATAAAGCTATTAAAACAGGCATGTCAGGAGAGGTGAAAGGTCCTTTTTAAGTATCAAGTACTACCTCATCAGGCAACCGCACTCAAACATTGCCCCTGTGGTCCCGGTCACTGCATTTGTCCCTGGCAAAATTTTGGATAAATGTGGCCTTTACCATGACCCTAGTTTTATGCTTAGCCTCAATGGTCAGTGTATTACTTAGCATGTTTTACTTGATGACTTTTTAACCTATTGCTGTGGTATGATATAAATATTTTCAGTCGATACCATCCTCGTTATGAGTTTTCTTGTTATTATTTCTACATCTCAATCAATACTGAAGCGCACAAACTGATCAATAATACTAAAGAATAATTAAAGGTTCTGTTACATAGGTAAAGATCCTGTATCGTTCTTAATTGTACACTGTAGTTGCAGACTCACATAGCTCATCAACTATAGCACTTGACCAGATATTATAAATTTAGTCTCATAAATTTTTACAAATTAACAGAATATGTGACGTGCAAGAAAAGGCAAATGGGGGTAAGATGGAAAAAAAAGTGCAAATGTTATCATTGTTGTTTTTGTCCTGTACTTAAAGGGTTTCTATCATCACAAAATTCGTTATGTGGCTGGCTGACATTAGCGATGTGCTAATGTCAGCAGTACATAACTGTAACTTTTATCCTACATGCCACCGTTCGCCCAGAAAACGAACATTTAAAATATGCAAATGAGCCTCTAGGTGCTATTGGGGCATTGCTGCAGCACCTAGAGGCTCCGTCTCCTCACCGTTTGGCACGCCCATTTTGCTTTGATGGACATCTCTGCTCTGCCCTTTGAAAGTAAAATCCTGCGCCGTCCCGTTTAGTATTCGTCGCAGGCGCAGTGAGGAAGCCGGCAGCAGGAGAGCGTCCTTCACTCACTGCGCCTGCGCCGAATACTAAACGGGACAGTGCAGGCACGGGATTTTACTTTCAAAGCGCATAAATTTGCTAATGTACGAGCTCCTATTCATTTTCATTCAGTACTCACACAATGACACTGCCACAATCATATGCAGCACTTCAGCAAAGGAATTATCCAGCTTTTTGTAATGCCTGTGGGTAGGGACAGACACAGACAGTGAGCCATGACCTTGAACTCAGCCCACTTTCCCTACCTAGTTGCAGTACAAGCCTTAGGTAGCAAGACTGCAACTGGTCAACTGCCTCTGCGCTACTTACTTGCAAACACCAAGAGACAAAAAATACAAAAAAAGGTCATATGTAAATGGATCAGAGGCAGACAGGCTATACAGTACTGAAAAAGAGACAGAGAGTGTTCAGAAGACAAGCCGATTTCAGAAGCAGATGGACAGTGCAGTACCAAATGAGAGACAGAGAGTGGTCAAAAGACAAGCCATGGTCAGAGGAACAAGCAATCCAATAAGCACAAGAACCAGGAACACAGCTAGTGGGTCACTGGCACTGGTTTATGGCCAGGAAGGGGTTTAAATAGAGCACCAAGTTCCATGATCAGAAGCTGGTGGGTCCATGACTCAGCGCTCCATTAGTCAGAAACACTACCACATAGTAATAGAGCAGCAGCTGAGCAATCACCCACTGCTAATCTCCTTCAGCACATGCCTGATGTAGGGAGAAACAGAGCATTGTTTTCTGTTGCTAAGGAATAAGGATGCAGTTGAGTCACCAGGGGCTGTGGCTTATTAATGCATCTCTCCCAGCGCAGCCATGCCAAAACCAGAGATTGCGCAGCTGGAACCTGGACAGGTGAGGTTCTGATGCTTTTTGAACATTTTAGCTGTTGATAGCAGCATACTATACATGTTGATAAATAATATTCGCCTGCTGCCTACCTCTCCATTCCAGCTCCCTGGGTCAATGGCTCCATTCAGGAGCCTTCCTGCCTGTAAGCGACCAGGATCACATGTGGTGCTGCAGCCAATGACCAGCCTCACCAGTGACATGTCTCCAAGCGCCACATGACCCCCATAGTGATGTGCCGCTTGGGGACACGTCATTGCTGTGGCCAGTCAGCAGATGCAGCAGCACAGATGTCCCCATCCCTCCAGATGTTTACAGGATGGGGCCCTTTGGACTACTGAAAATGATCCAAAAGTTGGACAACCCCTTTAACATAATCATGAGTGGGCAGACAAATGCTGACCAAAATATTAGAATACCCATCTAAACCGTTAGTGGACTTTGTTCATTGATCTATAAGATTGCCTTCATGCAGTCAGTGTTAGATCAGTGACCTTCATCAATGATTGTGAAAACCAGGTTTGGAGCCTCCAAAGAGATAAGATAAAATTAAAAGATTTGTACCTGTTCTGTGTTTTTGATCAGCACCTGGTATTGACTCACAAAAGTCACAATCACAATTAGAAATCACTGATAAAACACTGACTGTGTGAAAGCGGCCTTAAAGGGGTATTATCAACACGCCGTTTCATACTTACCTGCTCCCGACGCGCTGCCACTTCCTGGTTTTGGCACTCGGCAGGGGGCGGGCTCCATCTTGATTGAAGTCTTCTCCCGGCCAGGCCGCGCGCTGGACTGAACGCCCATGCCGAGGCCGTGCATGCACCCTGGTGACTTCTTCCTGGCAATTATACTATACTGGCCAGAAAGGAAATTACCATAGCGCATGCGCGGCCTTGGCGTGCGCTTTCGGGACTGCGCGCGGCCGGTAGAAGAGAAGTCGTCTGCGCAAGCGCGGCCACCGCGATTCCTGAGAAGGGCCGTAACCAGGGGAGACGGAAGACAACAGTCAGGTAAGTATATGTTTATTTTCTTCTAAGGGGTGGGAATTAGTTAATTAAATATATTTAGAAAAGTGATCACTGTTAAATCATTAACAGATTTAACAGTGATCATTAACATGAGAATACCCCTTTAAGCTTATTAGATGGCCAGATAATTGCACAGACCATTGCTAACAAGCGTTCGTCTGAACGCTCATTCGCGATGATCTGGCAGTGTAATACTGCCGTTGATTACCTGATAAATGAGCAAACGCTCGTTCATCGGTTAACTGGAATCTTTCAGCAGGTTTAAAAATCATTGTTTGCCGCAGCAGATCATGCCATCTAATCATGCTATCTTGCTGGCAAACAGTGATTGAGTATGGAGGCGAGTGATGGAATTAGTGATCACTCTTTCCCATACTGTGGAGGAGATTGCTGCATGCAATGGCAGCGCTCTCTTCTGCTGATGAGCGGGTGATTGTCAGGAAGGAACACTTCCTCCCCATCAGTTGCCTAGATGTTCTGCAGGTCTAATATAAGCTTTAGTCTGAAACTGTTTATTTTCAAGTTAGTTAAATATCGATGTCTTAATGTTCAGGGCCCCCTTCACACAATAAAAGTGGCTTTAGTCTGAGGCCAAAAACACAATAACGATACTGTCCTTATCACATATATCCTTGTCCTTACCAGAATCATAATGAAAAAAGCGCACAGGTCAATGACTGTCAAATAATCAGCACACTAGTCCCTTGCTGCTGTCATTACTCCATTATCTCATTGTCTACAGTGTGTTCTGTCCCTGCCTCCTTCACGTGTATGGTCACGATTTTGACATTAGATATTACAAGACAAGCTCACTCATCTCTTAGTGCTAACTTCAAGTCCATGGTCTGGCTAGTAGAGATGTTCCGAACTATTCGCTGGCGAACAGTTCCCGGCGAACATTGCTTGTTCGCGTTCGCCGCGGCGGGTGAACCGCATTCAGTTCTTTTTCTTTTTTTTTTAACACACACAGACAGCCAGGAGGTGCCGTAACTACCGGGGAAGCAGCTGCTTCGGGGCCCGACTGTTTATTTTTAAGTTAATTAAATATCAATGTCTTAATGTTCAGGGCCCCCTTCACAGCAGCAGTCTTAATGTTCAGGCCCCCTCGCTAATGTGATCTAATCTTACTGTATTCTAAAGTCTCCTGATGTGTCTGGGATTCGAACCCTCAACCTCCAATGTATCAGTGGCAAAGCATTTACCCTCACAACCATAAACAAGGCATTGCAACTGATTGAAAATACAGTATATGAGACTTCTACTGTTGTAGCTGGCTAAGTGTACATCTATACACATGACAGCTGCCCCAACACACCCAGCACTGCTATATCTCTATATGACAGCTGTCCCAGCACACTCAGCTCTGCTATATCTCTATATATGAGCAGCTGTCATGTGTATAGATGTACACTTAGCCAGCTATAACAGTAGAAGTCTCATATTTTTTCAGTCAGCAGCAAGGCATCTCTTATGGTCTTGTGGTTAGGTGCTTTGCCTCTGATACAGAAGGTCGTGGGTTCGAATCCCAGCAGAAACTTTTCTGACATACAGGGCGGGACACAGGAAGAGGCTGCATCGCATCGCTGACATGGAGGTAAGTAGAAGTGTTAATTATTTATTTTTTTAATACCTGACTGTTACTGCCATGGGGGGAGCGGGGGGCACTTGATACTGGCACATGGGGGTAGGGGGGTTGGCACCTGATACTGGCACCTGATACTGGCACCTGGGGGGGTGGGCACCTGGTACTGGCACCTGATACTGGCACCTGGGGGGGGTTGGCACCTGATACTGGCACCTGGGGGGGTTGGCACCTGATACTGGCACATGGGGGGGGGAGAGGCACCTGATACTGTGGATGGCACTGTTTAGGGTAGGGGGATCTGTGGATGGCACTGTTTAGGAGAGGGGGATCTGTGGATGGCACTGTTTAGGGGAGGGGGATCTTTGGATGGCACTGTTTAGGGGAGGGGATCTGTGGATGGCACTGTTTAGGGGAGGGGGATCTGTGGATGGCACTATTTAGGGGAGGGGGATCTGTTGATGGCACTATTTAGGGGAGGGGGATCTGTGGATGGCACTATTTAGGGGAGGGGGACCTGTGGATGGCACTATTTAGGGGAGGGGGATCTGTGGATGGCACTATTTAGTGGAAGGGGATCTGTGGATGGCACTATTTAGGGGAGGGGGATCTGTGGATGGCACTGTTTAGGGGAGGGGGATCTGTGGATGGCACTGTTTAGGGGAGGGGATCTGTGGATGGCACTGTTTAGGGGAGGGGGATCTGTGGATGGCACTATTTAGGGGAGGGGGATCTGTTGATGGCACTATTTAGGGGAGGGGGATCTGTGGATGGCACTATTTAGGGGAGGGGGATCTGTGGATGGCACTATTTAGGGGAGGGGGATCTGTGGATGGCACTATTTAGTGGAAGGGGATCTGTGGATGGCACTATTTAGGGGAGGGGGATCTGTGGATGGCACTATTTAGGGGAGGGGGATCTGTTGATGGCACTATTTAGGGGAGGGGGATCTGTGGATGGCACTATTTAGGGGAGGAGGATCTGTTGATGGCACTATTTAGGGGAGGGGGATCTGTTGATGGCACTATTTAGGGGAGGGGGATCTGTGGATGGCACTATTTAGGGGAGGGGGATCTGTGGATGGCACTATTTAGGGGAGGGGGATCTGTGGATGGCACTATTTAGGGGAGGGGGATCTGTGGATGGCACTATTTAGGGGAGGGGGATCTGTGGATGGCACTATTTAGGGGAGGGGGATCTGTGGATGGCACTATTTAGGGGAGGGGGATCTGTGGATGGCACTATTTAGGGGAGGGGATCTGTGGATGGCACTATTTAGGGGAGGGGGATCTGTGGATGGCACTATTTAGGGGAGGGGGATCTGTTGATGGCACTATTTAGGGGAGGGGGATCTGTGGATGGCACTATTTAGGGGAGGGGGATCTGTGGATGGCACTATTTAGGGGAGGGGATCTGTGGATGGCACTATTTAGGGGAGGGGGATCTGTGGATGGCACTATTTAGGAGAGGGGGATCTGTTGATGGCACTATTTAGGGGAGGGGGATCTGTGGATGGCACAGGGGGGGGCCCATAATTTTTTTTTGCTATGGGGCCCATGCATTTCTAGCTACGCCACTGAAGGACAGCATCCATCTTAGATTCATTCTGAAGCTGCAGTGTTAGTTAGAGCAGGGAGAGTGCTGCTGCTGCTGAATCAATAGGGAAATCGTTAGCTAGGCCAGTGTTCAGTGTCCACTGCAGTCCTCAAAGACTCATCTGCTGTAAGGACAGAGTCCTGACAGTACCCCAAAAAGCCCATTTTAGGGCTGGTACATCAGTCTGCTTTTATTTTATTTTTTCTATATATACACTGCGTGCAGAATTATTAGGCAAATTAGTATTTTGACCACATCATCCTCTTTATGCATGTTGTCTTACTTCAAGCTGTATAGGCTCGAAAGCCTACTACCAATTAAGCATATTAGGTGATGTGCATCTCTGTAATGAGAAGGGGTGTGGTGTAATGACGTCAACACCCTATATTAGGTGTGCATAATTATTAGGCAACTTCCTTTCCTTTGGCAAAATGGGTCAAAAGAAGGACTTGACAGGCTCAGAAAAGTCAAAAATAGTGAGATATCTTGCAGAGGGATGCAGCACTCTTAAAATTGCAAAGCTTCTGAAGCGTGATCATCGAACAATCAAGCGTTTCATTCAAAATAGTCAACAGGGTCGCAAGAAGTGTGTGGAAAAACCAAGGCGCAAAATAGCTGCCCATGAACTGAGAAAAGTCAAGCGTGCAGCTGCCAAGATGCCACTTGCCACCAGTTTGGCCATATTTCAGAGCTGCAACATCACTGGAGTGCCCAAAAGCACAAGGTGTGCAATACTCACAAGGTGTGCAAGACATGGCCAAGGTAAGAAAGGCTGAAAGACGACCACCACTGAACAAGACACACAAGCTGAAACGTCAAGACTGGGCCAAGAAATATCTCAAGACTGATTTTTCTAAGGTTTTATGGACTGATGAAATGAGAGTGAGTCTTGATGGGCCAGATGGATGGGCCCGTGGCTGGATTGGTAAAGGGCAGAGAGCTCCAGTCCGACTCAGACGCCAGCAAGGTGGAGGTGGAGTACTGGTTTGGGCTGGTATCATCAAAGATGAGCTTGTGGGGCCTTTTCGGGTTGAGGATGGAGTCAAGCTCAACTCCCAGTCCTACTGCCAGTTTCTGAAAGACACCTTCTTCAAGCAGTGGTACAGGAAGAAGTCTGCATCCTTCAAGAAAAACATGATTTTCATGCAGGACAATGCTCCATCACACGCGTCCAAGTACTCCACAGCGTGGCTGGCAAGAAAGGGTATAAAAAAAGAAAATCTAATGACATGGCCTCCTTGTTCACCTGATCTGAACCCCATTGAGAACCTGTGGTCCATCATCAAATGTGAGATTTACAAGGAGGGAAAACAGTACACCTCTCTGAACAGTGTCTGGGAGGTTGTGGTTGCTGCTGCACGCAATGTTGATGGTGAACAGATCAAAACACTGACAGAATCCATGGATGGCAGGCTTTTGAGTGTCCTTGCAAAGAAAGGTGGCTATATTGGTCACTGATTTGTTTTTGTTTTGTTTTTGAATGTCAGAAATGTATATTTGTGAATGTTGAGATGTTATATTGGTTTCACTGGTAAAAATAAATAATTGAAATGGGTATATATTTGTTTTTTGTTAAGTTGCCTAATAATTATGCACAGTAATAGTCACCTGCACACACAGATATCCCCCTAAAATAGCTAAAACTAAAAACTACTTCCAAAAATATTCAGCTTTGATATTAATGAGTTTTTTGGGTTCATTGAGAACATGGTTGTTGTTCAATAATAAAATTAATCCTCAAAAATACAACTTGCCTAATAATTCTGCACTCCCTGTATATATATATTGCAGTTACCTGCTCGTGTGTGAGAGGCCACAGGCCCACAGACTTTACTGTGTGCACACCACTCATATCGGGTGGCACAGTACCTTGCAGATAAAAAAGTCATGTAATTTTTACCCTTTAATATAATTGCAGTTGCCTGCCAGTGTGTGTCAGGCCCATAGACTGTACTGTGCCCACTGCCAGTGCCCACCACTCATATCGGGTGGCACAGTACTTTGCAGATAAAGTCATTTAATTTTTCCTCTGTAATATAATTGCAGTTGCCTGCCAGTGAGTGTCAGGCCCACAGACTATACTGTGCCCACTGCCCACCACTCATATAGGGTGGCACAGCACCCTGCAGATAAAAAAGTAATTTAATTTTTCCTCTGTAATATAATTGCAGTTGCCTGCCAGTGTGTGTCAGGCCCACAGACTGTACTGTGCCCACTGCCCACCACTCATATAGGGTGGCACAGTACCTTGCACGCATAGTACTACTAATCTAAAAAAAATGACAGGCATAGGCAGGCCACCCCGGAGGGGCCGTCGTGGTTGTGGTGCTGTGATTTCCTTTGGCCCTAGAATAATGCCCAGTGTTCAGAGGCCACGTACCCTGAACTCGAAAAATTCTGAGTTGACTTGCTTACACAGGACACCCAATCTTCTACAGCTTCCGCTCGGAACCTTGACGCACCATCCTCCTCCAGCTCCACTTCGGCCACCTCTCAAGTTACCACTCGCCCGCCCGCCGCCACCACCAACACTAGTACCACAGCCGCTTCACTTGATCTGTCAGAGGAGTTATTTACACATCAGTTGGAAGAAATGAGTGATGCGCAACTATTATTGCCAGAGGATGTAGATAACAGGGATATGTCTCAGTCAGGCAGCATTACACACATGGACGTACGGTGTGATGATGATGATGCTGTACCCGCTGCTGCTTCCTTTGCTGAGTTGTCAGATACAAGTGAAGCAGTTGATGATGACGATGTGTCCGTGGATGTCACGTGGGTGCCCGCTCGAAGAGAAGAAGAACAGGGGGAAAGTTCAGATGGGGAGACAGAGAGGAGGAGGAGACGAGTTGGAAGCAGAGGGAGGTTGTCGCAAGGAGCTAGTGGCATAGTCAGACAGCATGTATCGGCACCCGGGGTCAGCCAGACAGCACGCCAATCAACGCATGCTGTTGCCACCACCAGAATGCCGTCAATGCAAAGCTCAGCAGTGTGGCATTTTTTTTGTGTGTCTGCCTCTGATAACAGCAATGCAATTTGCAACCTGTGCCAAAAGAAACTGAGTCGTGGGAAGTCCAACACCCACCTAGGTACAACTGCTTTGCGAAGGCACATGATCTCACATCACAAACACCTATGGGATCAACACATGATGAGTACAAGCAGCACACAAACTCAAAGCCACCATCCTCCTCCTGGTCCAGCATCTTCAGCCACGTCAACCACTGCTGTCCTCCTTGCCCCCTCTCAACCACCCGCCACTCCGCCTCTCACCTTCAGCAGTTACTGCTCATCTGCCAACAGTAAGGTGTCTGTCAAGGAAATGTTTGAGCGTAAAAAGCCAATGTCACAGAGTCACCCCCTTTCCCGGCATCTGACAGCTGGCTTGTCGGAACTCTTAGCCCGCCAGCTTTTACCATACAAGCTGGTGGAGTCTGAGGCCTTTAAAAAATTTGTAGCTATTGGGACACCGCAGTGGAAGGTACCCGGCCGAAGTTTCTTTTCACAAAAGGCAATCCCCAACCTGTACTCTATTGTGCAAAAGGAAGTCATGGCATCTCTGGCACAGAGTGTTGGGGCAAGGGTCCATCTGACCACTGATACCTGGTCTGCAAAGCACAGTCAGGGCAGGTATATCATGTACACTGCGCATTGGGTAAACCTGCTGACGGCTGCCAAGCATGGAATGCGTGGCTCTGCAGAGGAGTTGGTGACACCGCCACGACTTGCAGGCAGGCCTGCTGCCACCTTCTCTACTCCTCCTACTCCATCCTCTTAGCTCACCTCCTCGGCTGAGTCCTCTTCTGCTACTGCGTCTTGCTCCACATCAACTGCACCCCCCCAGCTCCCCAGGGGCTATTCCACATCCCGGATACGACAGTGTCACGCCGTCTTCGGGTTGACTTGCCTGAAAGCAGAGAGTCACACCGGACCAGCACTCGTATCTGCCCTGAACGCACAGGTGGATCAGTGGCTGACCCCGCACCAACTGGAGATCGGCAAAGTGGTGTGTGACAACGGAAGCAATTTGTTGACGGCATTGAATTTGGGCAAGTTGACACATGTGCCGTGCATGGCACATGTGTTGAATATGATCGTACAACGCTTTGTGCATAAGTACCCAGGCTTACAGGACGTCCTCAAGCATGCCAGGAAGGTGTGTGGCCATTTCAGGTGTTCCTACACCGCCATGGCGCACTTTTCCGATATTCAGCGGCGAAACAACATGCCAGTGAGGCGCTTGATTTGCGACAGCCTGACACGTTGGAATTCAACACTCCTAATGTTCGACCACCTGCTCCAACAAGAAAAAGCCGTCAATGAGTATTTGTATGACCGGGTGCTAGGACAGCCTCTGCGGAGCTGGGTATTTTTTTGCCACTTTACTGGACGCTCATGCGCAATGCCTGTAGGCTCATGCGTCCTTTTGAGGAGGTGACAAAACTAGTCAGTCGCACCGAAGGCACCATCAGCGACATCATCCCATTTGTTTTCTTCCTGGAGCTTGCCCTGCGAAGAGTGCTGGATAAGGCCGTAGATGAGCGTGAAGAGGAAGAGTTGTGGTCACCATCACCACCAGAAACAGCCTTATCATCATCGCTTGCTGGACCTGCGGCAACGCTAGAAGAGGAGTCTAGGAAGAGGAATCAGAGGAGGAATGTGGCTTTGAGGAGGAGGAAGACCAACCACAGCAGGCATCCCAGGGTGCTCGTTGTCACCTATCTGGTACCCGTGGTGTTGTACGTGGCTGGGGGGAAGAACAGACCTTCAATGAGATCAGTGAGGACGAGGAACGGGACATGAGTAGCTCGGCATCCAACCTTGTGCAAATGGGGTCTTTCATGCTGTCATGCCTGTTGAGGGACCCTCGTATAAAAAGGCTGAAGGAGAACGACCTGTACTGGGTGGCCACGCTACTAGAGCCCCGGTATAAGCAGAAAGTGGCTGAAATGTTACCGAATTACCGGAAGTCGGAAAGGATGCAGCAGTTCCAAAACAAGTTAAAAAGTATGCTTTACACAGAGTATAAGGGTGATGTCACAGCACAACAGGAATCTAACAGGGGAAGAGGTGAAAGTAATCCTCCTCCTACCACGACCACGCCGGCAAGGACAGGACGCTTTACAGACGTGTTGTTGATGGAGGACATGCAGAGCTTTTTAAGTCCTACGCATCGCCACAGCCCTTCGGGGTCCACCCTCAGAGAACGACTCAACCGACAGGTAGCAGACTACCTCGCCTTAACTGCAGATATCGACAGTCTGAGGAGCGATGAACTCCTTGACTACTGAGTGTGCAGGCTTGACCTGTGGCCTGAGCTATCCCAATTTGCGATAGAACTTCTGGCCTGCCCCGCTTCAAGTGTCCTGTCAGAAAGGACCTTCAGCGCAGCAGGAGGTATTGTCACTGAGAAGAGAAGTCGCCTAGGTCAAAAAAGTTTAGATTACCTAGCCTTTATTAAGATGAATGAGGCATGGATCCCGAGGGACTGACAGTGGGGGATGCATTTGACTATAAAAGGCCTGCTGTATTTAATCTCTGCATGCCGGATGACTTGCGTGACTTCTCCACCACCAACTAGGGTTGAAGCAGCAATATTTTAGTGCACTTTCTGCCTGGAAAACATACATTTTTCTGGCCGCTGCAACAATACCTAGTTTTTCAGGCATGTGTACATGCCTAATTTTTCTGGCCTCTGGTGCTGCACTGTGGCTGCAAAAACAAAACAAAAAAAAAGGCACATACATGTGTCAATTCCCCTTCGTGATCGTTACCTTGTTGTGGTGAAGGGGCTTGCGTATCACAATGAAGCGAACACCTCTATGAGTTTGTTGGCAATGTTGACACACCCCAGATGATAAGGTCGTTGCTTCATTGTGAACAGACCAAAAGTGATCGGCTGAATAATTTTTCATAGAAAAAACATAAATTTTCTTTGTGATCATCTAAGGTGATCATTAAAGCCTACTATGCCAACAATGGGCCCACACTGCAGAATCATTGTTTTCTGGGTGACTTAACTGTCACTGAACTACCTCAGCATGACCATAGGCTTTGAAAAACCGCCATCGCCTGCAATCTCCCAAACGTGCGCACGAGCACAGTCATCACTACACCAAAATTGACGCATAGAGGAATAAAATTTGTCATGTGTGTCAACTATTGACAACTCTTTGCGGTTGTCTAAAATCTATTCGATACACCTCCCCTGATAGGGGACATAACAGGGATTAAACTGATAAGAATAGTACTACTTAATACACCACTCATATAGGGTGGCACAGTACAGTGCCCCAAATTGGAAGTAAGAGGACCGACTAACCATCTTTTTCCATCTCCTGGTTCCTAAAATCTATTCCATACACCAGCCCCTGATAGGGGACAAAACAGAGATTAAACCGGTAAGAACAGATTTTTTTAATAAAAAAAAAAAGAGGACAGCCTCTGCGGAGCTGGGTATTTTTTGGCCGCGTTACTGAACGCTCATGCACAATGACTGTAGGCTCATGCGTCCTTTTGCGGAGGTGACAAACCTGGTCAGTCAAACCCAAGGCAACATCATCGACCTCATCCCATATGTGTTTTTTCTGGAGCGTGCCCTGCGAAGAGTGCTGGATCAGGCCGTAGATGAGCATGAAGAGGAAGAGTTGTGGTCACCATCACCACCAGAAGCAGCCATTCGCGAACATTTGCGGAAATTCGCGTTCGCCGTTCGTGAACGGAAAATTTTATGTTCGCGACATCTCTACTGGCTAGTAAAGGATGCTATTTCGATCTACTGCATGACGCTGTCCATGTTTCATACAGTCCTGTTCTCACAAATCTCATTACATGATAAGACATATCACTGCCTCCTAGAGCAGTGTTCCTCATCTCCAGTCCTCAGGGCTCACCTACCGGTCATGGTTTGAGAAAAATCCCACAGAATGAATACCTGTGGTAAGTCCTGATGCACTGACACTAATTATATAGTAGGTGGGTCCTGAGGACTGAAACTGAGGAACTTTGTCCTAGAGCAGGGATGCTCAACCTGCGGCCCTCCAGCTGTTGTAAAACTACAACTCCCACCATGCTCTTCTGTAGGCTGATAGCTGTAGGCTGTCTGGGAATGATGGGAGTTGTAGTTTTGCAACAGCTGGAGGGCCGCAGGTTGAGCATGTCTGTCCTAGAGAATCAGCGAACTCCTCTCTCACTGCTGTTAACATTCCCACAGGGGAATGGGTGAATCCCTCAATGGGCCACTCACAAAGATATGTCCCCAGTCTCCCAGCACAGCATGTCAACCAGCAGGGCCGTCTTTAATATTGATTGGACCCTGGGCAAAAATTTACTTGGGCACCCTGGATCCTGCCTTCCCACACCTTAGCAAGCAATCACGGCCTCCACCACAACACACACACACAAAAAATCCACAGATCTGGTAGAGTACAGTGAATGACTGTAAATACCTCCAGTTCTGAAGACTCCAGCGGCTCAGGATCAGTGCTCTGGGCAGCTGGGCTCAGGCTGGAAGTGGGCACGGCTCTGCAGGAAGGAGACCAGGGCTCGGCTCACCCTAGTGTTACAGTGTTACAGTGCACCCCAGCACCCCACAGTATGCAGTATAGCACCCTATAGTATACAGAAACCCACAGTATGCAGTATAGCACCCTATAGTATACAGCACCACACAGTATGCAGTATAGCACCCCACACTATACAGTACCCCACAGTATATAGTAGAGCAGCATAGCAGCCCACAGTATACAGCACCCCACAGTATACAACACCTCACAGTCAGGGTCGGTGCAAGGATTTTTGCCGCCCTAGGCAAAGTTCCATTTTGCCGCCCCCTCATGTCACTCACTCACTGACAGACACACACACACACACTGACAGACAGACACGCACTCAGACACTCACTGAATGACGTACACATACACTCACTGACAGACACACATACACTCACTGACAGACAGACACACACTCACTGACAGACATACACTCACTGACAGACAGACACTCACTGACAGACACTCACTGACAGACAGACACACACTCAGACACTCACTGAATGACGTACACAGAAACTCACTGACAGACACACATACACTCACTGACAGACAGACACACACTCACTCACTGACAGACACTCACTGACAGACATACACCTACCCACTGAAACACACACACACACGGAAACTCACTGACAGACACTCACTCACTGGCAGACAAACACACACATATACTCACTGACAAACATACACATACTCACTGACAAACACACAGACACTTACTGACCGACAGACATCCACACTCACTGACATACACCCAACTCACTGACATACACACACAGACACTCAATGACAGACACACATACATTTACTGACAGAAAGACAGACCTACATACACTCACTCACTGACATAAATACACAGGCAGACACTCACTCAGTCAAACACTTAAATACTCACCTCCCTGGGGTCCAGTGTGGTGCAGCAACTCAGTCCTCCAGCGCGCCGTTTAGTATGCCGGGGCCGGAATTACGTCATATTCCGGCATCACAGAGGGCGCAAGAGGGAGGAGTGGGGAGCTGCTAGAACAGCCTCCCTTGCCGCACGCCTCCTCTCCTCCGGTAATTTACTGGCAGAGCAGGCACCTGCCATCAGGGTAAGCAGATGCCTGCTCTGCCATATTTAAGAAGGACCTCCACCTCCTGGCCCCCCTGTAATGGCGCTGGGGGCGGCTCAAGAGCCGCTCGCCCTGTCGCCCAGGGCTGCAACCCCAGTCAGGGGGAGCCCACCAGGGCACCCCCAGCAGGCCGGCGTCCTAGGCGAACGCCTAGTTCGTCTATATGGTTGCGCCGACCCTGCTCACAGTATACAGTAGAGCAGTATAGCACTTCACCGTATACAGCACCCCAAACTATACACGATACAGCACCCCACACTATACAGCCCCCCACACTATACAGTAGAGCAGTATAGCACTCCACAATATACAGCATCCACAGTATACAGTATACAGCCCCCCACACTATACAGTACAGCAGTATAGCACTCCACAATATACAGCACCCCACAGTATACAGGCCCCCACAGTATACAGCCCCCCACAGTATACAGGCCCCCACACTATACAGTAGTTTACAGTTTATTAGCATAACAGCCCCTGTCACCTTTTTCTTAAGTAATCTTCGCAAAAAAAGCTCCACAGTTAAGGCAAACTTCTACAGCAACACTCCTGGTAGGACCTTTGATGACCTCATAGCCATGTGACCAGTAATATTGCTAGGTTACTGGTCACATGGTGATGATGTCATCTAAGGTCCTAGAGAATCAGAGCTCTCACAGTACGCTGCCTGGAGTGCCGGCAGGCATGGCATGGCAGCACCCCCTGTGTAGCTGACAGCCTGACACCCGGGGCAGTGGCTAGCAGGGCTCAAGAGGCAGCTGCCTTGGGCCCCCCAGGAGCAACTGGGCCTGGGGAAGCTGCCCCTTTTGCCCCTTGTTAAAGACGGCCCTGTCAACCAGCCTAAATCAACATAAAAAAAACTGGGTAGGTTTATTATTATAGAGGCATTGGGAGGATAAATTGACTTCTAGGTTCAGAGGCAGGTCATCCAGTATCCTCTTTCCCCTGGGACCCACCTTTTCAAATTGT
This sequence comes from Bufo bufo, assembly GCF_905171765.1. Taxonomy (NCBI): domain Eukaryota; kingdom Metazoa; phylum Chordata; class Amphibia; order Anura; family Bufonidae; genus Bufo; species Bufo bufo. Next base: position 130,656,950 of record NC_053389.1, read on the forward strand.
TGCAGAGACCCTCCTAATCAATCATCTTGCTGCTGTCTGCCTCTGTGTGAGCAGGTAATATCAACATGTAGCTGTACAGTGGGCCTCCAGAATAAATTTAGCTGGGAGGTCCTAGGCACCCCAGTCTGACACTGGTGACCTGTGCAGAGGTCAACAGGGAGTAGATAAGCTGTGATATCACCAATTATGAATTTGTGGATTCTGTGTTATTTATATAAAGGTGTTTCTTGTCATTTTAATTCTGCCTGTGGTGATAATAAGAGCAGCTACTGAAAAGTTCCCTGTACAGAACAAGAAATCATGAAATGTTATTACACCTAGTGGCCAGTGTGAAAATTGCATCTTGCATACTGTGCCACCAAGTGTGTTCCAGTAACTATGAAGCATGCTAAACCACTGTTGTAATGAAAATAAAATTAATTTATTACACTGCAAAAGTACTACCGGTATATCACTACACATGGAAAACTTTCTCATACACCTCCATGAATCTCTTTAACACTATATGGTTCTGCTGGGGCAGTATATTTTTCTGCATAATGGTATTGCTGGCCCTGCCTATATATGTTGGCCCTGCCTACTTGTGTTGCCTTCTGTCAATTTGGACCCAATTACAACATGGGGCCACTTTTAGTTTTTTTTTTTTCCACGGTTACTTTAAGTTCCCAGTCCTCTCCTGGGCTCATGTCTATCTCACGGTCCAGAGAAAGTGTTAAAGCCACACCAGATAGGAACATGGGATGCTAAGAGCTTTATACATAGCTTCAGGCATCCCCTCTGGTGCTACACGGGCTCTAATGGGCCACTGCACAAGATGTGTCAGCTAGCCAGATAGTGAAACACAGTAGTAAATGTTTTTTGATCCTGCACAACCACATCAGAGAAAGCTCGGCTAAATGCAAGCTACCTATAACTTTACAGGTGTTTTCTCTTCCTGGTGGGTCACTTTGAGATCTGGATGAACATAAAATGTCACATTTCCTCTCCTCTTTAACAGAAAATGAAGAAAAATAGAAGGCACTTGAAAAGACATCCTTATTAAAATTACCATACCTTTCGCTAGGACAGCCAGCTAGATCAATTTAAAAGAGAGGGAGAATACAGATGGAAGACATTTCCTCGATGCTGAAAGGTTACCATATTATATTGACACACAGAGAGATATTTCTCATTTGTACCTCGTGCATCGTCTTCATCTCCTAATGTTTAAAGGCTTTTTCCATAATGGCTGTCTGCAACTTTTAATGATATTATTCTGTCAATGAGAGCCAGAGGGGAAGCCGTTTGTCTTTGTTTTCTATCTACAATAACGGCACAAAGATCACTACAGTGCTTGATTTATTAACAATGCGATTTTACAAGCCAGCCAGTATTGATAAATGAGTGCAATTTTATAGAGCAAAATCAATACCCTTTAATCGAGTCAAATCTGAGCAAATTAAATTAACTAAGATTTCAAAAAATGCCTCAAGTAAAACAAGTAAAATTATATAAAACCTAACTCATCTGAATTAGCTGTTTGGGGAGATAGAAATGGACTTCCTTACTTATTTTTGGATATTGGAACATAACCCAAGAAGTACAATTAACTAGAGCTTCTGAAGCCATAGCACATTGCTCTTAATATTATAGGGGTTGTTCCGAAAAAAGAGAAAGTATACTTTGCTTAATGTCCACATTTTGACACATTTATATTTTTTTTTATAAAACAAACTTCCTTTTTCAATTTTTGTATTTTAGTCAGAAGAAATATATCACAATACAAAAACTATTTCAAATTGCTATCATGACCAACATCTGTCTGTATGGCCTATAAGAACCCATCTTTATTGTCAAGAGTGGAGAGCAACTTCTATGATGTTAGTCATTGCAGCCTGCACGCAGGGGTGGACACAGACAGCAGAGAGCCCCATGCAAAAAATGCGCCTGGGGCTTGTGTCCCCCCAAGCCACATTCGCAACCTAATCTATTCCATCCAAACATTACTTATAGCAATACAAAACATACAGGGTAAGGCTACTTTCACACCTGCGGCACTACGATCCGGCCAGCTGATCCGTCAGAAAATGCAAGGAATCGGTCGGCTGTGTCCCGCTGATTCTCTGCATTTTTTTCCAGATTGTGGCCGAATCTCTGCCGTACCCCATTGTACAAAGAGAAACTCGTCTGCACTGGGTTTGTGCGGCGAGCGGATGGACACAAGGCGCACAACACAACCCAAGCTTGGATACAAAGTTTTTTTTATTATAAATGGAAAGACAAAGCGTTTCGGGGTACACAGGACCCCTTTATCAAGTAACTTTGTGGCAATAGTTTTGGGAAGACCTGTTCCTGTATGACTTTTCCCTAGGAACAAATTAAGGACTATAAACACGTGCCTGATGTCACAAATGTTTGTTTAGCTGAATGGGACATATTCCAGAAGTCTTGTGGAAGGTCACCAAGATTTAAGACTTGCTTCATTCACATAAAATTTCATAAAAACTCATAGCCCGACCCGGGTTTCGCACCGCTTCATCAGGGACATGCCCCTGATGAAGCTTTGCGAAACCCGTGTCGGGCTATGAGTTTTTATGAAATTTTATGTGAATGAAGCAAGTCTTTAATCTTGACCTCCCAGGGAAATTTCCTGGTGGGCCGATGCCCAGGGAGCTGCCTTGGCCCTCCTCACGGCTGGCCAGTGAGAGTTTTTGGGGATGTATTTTGTGCTTATATGGCCAGTATTTTGTGATGAACTGTGGTATTTGGCTCTGTTGGGGTGGTATAATGTGTGACAATATGGTATTGCTGGCCCTAACTTCCATGAATTTGTACCCGACTACAAAACGGGGCCACTTTTAGTATATTTCCAGGGCCACTTCAAGTTCCCAGTCCACTCCTGCCAACAGTGCTGGATCCAGTGAATTCCAACAGGCTGTTCTCTGCTGGAACAGCCTGCCAGAATAACTAATGTAGATGGAAAGTATCTAGTAGATGAAAGTAGACTAATACAGGTCAACATACCTCTTCCATCCAGTGACGTCTCCTTTGATGTAGATGTTCTCTGTCCTCATCTTCTCTTTTCTGACCAGGCCGCTATGATTATTTCTTTCAGATATTTTTTCTCTCTGCAGAGTTTGAAAGACATCTTAGTTTCCTACTTTTCCATCATCCTCCCACCTTCTGAACACCCCATCCTGCCACCCCCAATACTATGCCCGCTGTGCTCCCTATACAAGTTACACACAGTTAGTTCCCCTTCAATAATTATTGGCACACAGTGTCCTAAAAAATAACTGTGCCCAGGAAACAGTGTCCCTGACACTAATAGTGTAAATTTTCCTCAAAAATAATTGTGCTAAGCTGATACCGTGCCAGGGTACTCCCCACAGTCCCACCAATATACATAATTATCTACCAGACAACACTTAGTAGTAATAGTGCCCCTACAGTAATAATATCCCCACTGTGTCCCAGAAGTAATAATGCTCATACTAGTATTATGTTCCTCATAGTCCCTTAACTGTAATAAAGCCCACCATAATGCCCACGGTAATAATAATTCTCTTTATAATGTGTTACAGTAAAAATAAAAATGCCCTGTTGTGTGGCAGTATAAAAAATACCTCCTCTTAGTGCCCCCTGTAGAGCCAATGTACCCATAGTGCCCTCATAATGTGTGCCAATGCCCCCTACTGTGTGCCCAAAAAACCCTCTTAGTACCCCCAGTTGAGACAAGGTACCCTTAGTGCCAGTATAAATTCCCTATATAATGACTCCAATAGTGCTCCTCTCCCCCCTTCTCCATAGTGCCCCCCATGTCTGCCAGTATATAAGATAGGGCCCCAGAAGATGCCCCTATAGTGCTCATTTCCCCCTTCTCCATAGTGCCCCCCATGTGTGCCAGTATATAAGATAGGGTCCCCATAGTGCTCCTCCCTCTCCATAGTGCCCCCCATGTGTGGCAGTATATAAGATATGGCCCCCATAGTGCTCCTCCCCCTCCATAGTGCCCCCCATGTCTGCCAGTATATAAAATAGGCAGGCCCCCCATATGTCAATTGCTCAGGCCCCCCCATATGTCACTTGCTCAGAATCCCCCCCTAATATCAGTTGTTAATTATTTATTCAGGCACCCTCATATGCTCATTCAGGCCCCCCATATCGATGTGACAGACGCCCATCAGACCTCAGATCAGACTAAAAATAAATAATTAAAACTTACCTCTCCTGCTCCGCTGCTCTCCATGTCTGCCGGGGTGTCCTGATGTGAGTGCCTGCCCTGCTGGTCTCCAACAGCCCGCGCTGCACAGTTACGTGACCTGACTGCGTACAGCGCCAGGTCATAGTGCGCGCTGTACGCAGTCAGGCTGGAGGAGACCAGGGAGGAAGCGGAGCCGGAGGGGTAAGTAAGTGTTTACCGCCACCGCCTCCGCCTCCGCCTCTCTCTTGCATACCAGAGGGACCCATTCATAATAGTGAGCGCTTCCAGAAGCGCTCGCTAGTATTAATAGGGCCCCTCACACGCCGAGCCCCTGTGCAGCTGAACCGGCTGCACAGGCGATATGTCCTCCCCTGCCTGTACGTTTGCTAGTATTAATAGGCCCCCTCACACGCCGGGCCCCTGTGGAGCTGAACCGGCTGCACAGGCGATATGTCCGCCCCTGCCTGTCAGTATTATGGACAGACTAGACCATGGAGAGATGGTTAACCATTCATTTCAGTCTCCAGCATGTATTACCATTATCACAGGGTTCTACTGGATATAGACCCTAGAGAGAAATTTTCTGGTGGGCCAATGCATTGGGGGAGGGCGCAGGTGCCCTCCTGAATTCAACTGTATTGCTGTCTGAAGGACGGCAATCCTGCCTACTTGTGTTGCCATGCCTTCTGTCAGTTTGGACCCACCCACAACATGGAACCACTTTCAGATTTATTCCAGGGCCACTTTAAGTTCCCAATCCGCCTTTGTATTACACAAATAGTATCAGCCAATATAGTAACAGCTAATTATCAATAGTCTCAGGGACTGAAACCCAGTGAACAACCGATTGCTCAGTGCTGTTTTTTTTTTTTTTAAAGCTTTTCTTCAGGACACACTCCCTTTAGAACTGCCTTAATTCTACATGACAATGATTCAACAAGGTGCTGATAGCATTCTTTAGAAATGTTGGCCCATATTGATAGGAAAGCATCTTGCAGTTGATGGAGATTTGATTGATGCACATCCAGGGCACGAAGCTCCCGTTCCACCACATCCCAAAGATGCTCTATTGGGTTGAGATCTGGTGACTGTGGGGGCCATTTTAGTACAGTGAACTCATTGTCATGTTCAAGAAACCAATTTGAAATCATTCGAGCTTTGTGACATGGTGCATTATCCTGCTGGAAGTAGCCATCAGATGATGGATACATGTTCTCATTCTGTTTATGCCAAATTCGGACTCTACCATTTGAATGTCTCAACAGAAATCGAGACTCATCAGACCAGGCAACATTTTTCCAGTCTTCAACAGTCCAATTTTGGTGAGCTCGTGCAAATTGTAGCCTCTGTTTCCTATTTGTAGTGGAGATGAGTGGTACCCGGTGGGGTCTTCTGCTGTTGTAGCCCATCTGCCTCAAGGTTGCGCGTGTTGTGGCTTCACAAATGCTTTGCTGCATACCTCGGTTGTAACGAGTGGTTATTTCAGTCAATGTTGCTCTTCTATCAGCTTGAATCAGTCGGCCCATTCTCCTCTGACCTCTAGGATCCACAAGGCAATTTTGCCCACAGGACTGCCGCATACTGGATGTTTTTCCCTTTTCACACCATTCTTTGTAAACCCTAGAAATGGTTGTGCGTGAAAATCCCAGTAACTGAGCATATTGTGAAATACTCAGACCGGCCCGTATGGCATCAACAACCATGCCACTCTCAAAATTGTTTAAATCACCTTTCTTTCCCATTCTGACATTCAGTTTGGAGTTCAGGAGATTGTCTTGACCAGGACCACACCCCTAAATGCATTGAAGCAACTGCCATGTGATTGGTTGACTAGATAATTGCATTAATGAGAAATAGAACAGGTGTTCCTAATAACTCTTTAGGTGAGTGTATGTTCTAAAGCATTTTTTGGCTTTTATTAGTGGGAAAAAAATAGCTTATTAGCTGTTGTGTAGTGAAGTGCTAAAATTACAGTCCTTTTTGTCCTGTATTAGTGGCAAAAGTAAAATATATTTGCCGTTCAGCGGTGCAGTTATATGTTGTAAAGCCTTTTGTGGCATGTATTAGCGGAAATATATTTGGCTCTCATCGTTGCAGTTATCTGTTGTAAAACCTTTTGAGGCATGTATTAGTGGAAAAAGAAAAAACATATTTGCCGATCAGCGGTGCAGTTATCTGTTCTAAAGCCTTTTGTGGCATGTATTAGCGGAAAAATAAAAAATATATTTGCCGCTCAGCGGTGCAGTTATCTGTTCTAAAGCCAGGCCCTGCACAGGGGAGTGGCAGAGGCGTAAATATTTCTGCCGCAGGTAGAGGTTGCAGCAGACTAAGGGGTTGTGGCAGCAGGGGTCACTTCGAGAGGCCTGAGCCCCCAGTGTCAGCTAGCGGTCGTGTCGTGACCAGCAACCCAGCTGTTCTTGAGTGGTTGACTCGATCTTCAACTTCGTCGCAAGTGACATCAGACACCCCCAGCCAAGAGTCAGTGGGTTCGTCAGACACAACCCTTAGTTGGCATAGCCCGGGAGACGGTTGAGGAGGACATCAGTGACGTGCAGACAGTACTCGATGGTGATGATGTAGTTGATCGCCCTTGGGAGCCGGGTGACGAAGGTACTTCATTTTTTTTCTTTATATAATAATGTAATATTATAAAATCCAGTGTCTCCATGAGAAATCTGAAGCGTGGGGGCCCGTGTAGCTTCTACACACTTTAAAAATATTCCTTCAGCGGTGCGAATAGTTGCCGGATGACCGGGACGCTCCATGCAGCGGGAAATTTCTGAGACGTCCGTATAGTGCAGGGGGAATCCGAAGACTCTCTCTATCTCCGTGCACCACAGGATGTCCTCTTTCCCATCTATGATGACTGGGAACTCGTGATTTTGTCCCTGACGAAGAGACCAGGGGCTGGTAGATATGGTTTGAATCTTGACGAACTTCGCGACTCTTCCAGGCTCCAAGTAATCTTGAAGCTTTTTCTTCTCATTATCTGTAGTTCCTAGAGGCCTGTTTATGCCAGACAGATTCCGCCAGAAGTATCTGGCTCGATGAGCAGCCGATACCGCACTTGCATCAATCTTGACAGGATTAGTCTCCAGGTGGAGAGAAATTTGTTTTTTTAAATGCTTTCTCCATCGCAACCAGATTCTCTCCTGTCTTAGGCAACACTTTATTGAGTAATCGTGGAAAGACAAAAAACTGTTGTTCACTGCCTCCATAAAGGCCTTTCCGGTGTGGGTTAACCACAGATTGAATTATCAATTATCAGATTGAATTGTCTCCATTCTTCAATCTGATAAAATAAATTTAAAATATTAAATTGAACTAAGAGTTGATTAAAATGATAAGAAACTAAACTTAAATTCGCCAATATATTATCCCAATCTTCGAAGGAAATTCCCAGACAATCAATTTGTCAAGCCCTTTGTCACGGAGAGCGCATATTAAATCGTGTTTTAAGCAACACTTTATAAAGTTGAGAAATTTTAACATTCTGTCCCATATTCCTTATAAATAAATAGACGAAGCGGGGTGATCGAGAAAACTATTGCACAGGGCATGGGGGAGGAGGGGTCAAACATGGAGGCAGAGGAGGACACGAAACAACATATATTCGATACTTCAAACTTAAAACCTGTAACCAGGTCTCAGACGACACCGAAGATCCAAGCAGGGGGGCGGAAGGAAGCAGCGGAGACCGAAACATCAGAAGGAGGGCAACCTTCCCGTCTGCGTACGAGGCAGCAAGCAGACAACGCCAGACAAGGAGGACAAACGCAGGGGATCCGCCGAGAGTCCGGACCAGAAGAACATAAAGGGCCCAGAGGAAGGGGTGTCCCATGGTTCAGATAGAGTTTTGTGTCTTGCATAGTGCGGCGGAATAGAACGGTCGGAGAGAGGAGCAACATAGCAAACCTACGTCATCGTGTCTTCACCCCCTCTGATGAAGGGGCTTCATCATCAGGAGAAGAGGGTGGCAGCTTGCCTGTGAGGCAGCGGTGGAGCCAGCAAGTTGCTTGCATGGCTGTGAGTCAGCAGGGTGGCAGCAGTGGGAGGTCGGTAGCCAAACGTGCTCAGGGTAGACCACCCACTTCGCAGGAGTCTACCTGCCCGGGAAGTAGCGGTGCACGGGTTCACGGAGGCAGCAGCTGTAGCAGTCAGTCAGTGCGTAGTGTTGGGGGTAAAATCACCTTCTTGGCGGTGTGGCAGTTTTTTGTTAAGCCGCCATAGGAGGTGAACATGGCCATATGTAGAATCTTTGGGCAGAAGGTGAAGCGTGGTCAGGGTGAAAATGTTGGAACCACGGCCCTGTGTTAACATATGCCATAAAGACCACCATAAAGTGGCCTGGGAGAACCGTGGCTGGTGATGTGGTGGTCCAGACTGCCGCAGCAACCGCTGCATCACCCAGCGGCACACACTAGATTTCAGGCAGTCAAGGCTCCACCACCTCAGCCGAAGGGAGCTGTCTGTCCTTTCCAATATCTGCCGGTCCTAATGCTCCTACTCCTCATCCTACTCCTCGTCAGTCATTCCATAAGCAATCGATCACCGAAGCGATTGCCAAGACACAACAGTGCACTCATCTAATGGCACAGAAGCTGAACGTGCTCCTGGCCAAGTTACTGGTGCTGTAGTCCCTCCCATTCCAAGTGGTGGACTCTGCACCTTTTAAGAGAACTAATGGCTTGTGCCGAGCATAGGTGGAGAGTCCCAAGCCATAATTTCTTTGTCAAAAAGGCAGTACCGGCCCTGCACACACATGTAGAACAGAAGGTGGGCCAGTCCTTCAGCCTATCTGTGTCTGCCAAAGTGCACGGCAGCTCTGACGTGTGGAGCTGTAACTACGGTCAGGGCAACTTGGCCAGGTGATGCTGCTTCCGCCTCCACGTTCTCACGCCGTTGGTGCTGCAACAATGTCTGCCTCTGCCTCCTCATCCTCCACCATGTTCTCAGCCTCCACTGCAGGGACAATTCACAGTGCCCCTCCATCATACCACCAGATGTTTTTTTGGGGTTATTGTTCTGACGGATCAGAGGAAGGGCAAAATAATCTTTGACGTCAACACAAATTTACTGCTGACACCCTCTCCACTCTGTCTGGGGGCTCTACTTGTATAAGCGTTTAATAGAACACGTTCTGTAGACATCTATGTGGAATCAGCTGCCGACCGTGTAAAAGGAGTGCGCTTCTTCTTGACGCTAACATTGACCTGTAAAACTGAGTTCACATTTGAGTTATTTGGTCAGTTTTGGCCTCATGACTGCCCAAATAAGTGAAGTGTGCAGTGATTCTAAGAGTGATGCCTGTCATCTGCATGTCATACAGACTAACAGTATTATTTCACTGCCAAAAAAAAACTCCCTATGTGTGTTACTGCAAGGAACAGTGTTTACACCACTATAAAGGCTCTCCGAAGCCAGGAAAAAGCTGATTTTTGACACAATTCATCGCAAATAAATCCAGATCGAACCAAATCGAACCAGCGGATAGGCTGGCTGCACAGCATTATGGGTGATCTTGTGTTCCTGGGATTGTCTCCTCTATACTTATTTTTGCTTTTTAATATATGCAGACGCTATTTTAGGAAAAGCTGATTCTATACCGCGAAGTGAGAGAAAATTTGGATTCGTTTAGAATCAAAGTCGGACCGAATTCCGCTTCGAATGCCTAGCTTCACTCTAGACAAAATATTTCCATCAGTTATTGTGTGACAAAAGCAGTGGTGAAGTCTTCTCAGAAATAAGGTGTAATGACCTGCACCTGGCTTTGGCTTAATAACTGATGGAAATAGCTGACCAAATATTGGCCTTACTTGAACAAAGTTTTGCTTTGGATTATAATTTTGAGGTAGTCTCTACAACATACAACATGCAATTCATATAAACAATTTTCCTAAAAATAAAATAAAAAAAAGTGCATTTCAGAAGCCAAATTACTGTATATCTTCTAAACCAGTCACATTTGAATGGGGGCAAATGGAGACTATAGATTCTGTTACCTCAAAACAATATTTTACACTTTGTTTGCTAGCATTGCGGCACTTGTGAGCACCACATCTCTTTGTACGTTCTCACAATCCATTAAAACAGAGGACAAGACCATCTTAAAATAGGTCCTTCTTATCCATGGGCCCTGTTAGTCACATGGGATGCCTCTTTAGTACAGACTGGAGCACTGGTCAACAGTTGCCACCATACCTCGTGCCTGATATGGTTAGGTCGGGCAACAAGGGATCAACTTAGAAAAATAAAAAGGTTTTAATGCCATCCAAGAGAAGTTCCTAGATGGTTATGAAGTCTATAACAAACATAAAAAAGACAAGCATACAGTTTGGACAATCTTGCCATAAAGGTCAATTTCCGTCCAAGATACAGTATTCTTGTTCAAAAGTTGATCTTCATATATTCCTTTTTAGTGCCCAGAAAACATTGTATCCTTGAGGCCATTACACCATATAAGAATATAATGTATGCGGGCATGATTGTTCATTTGGACATCAGGTGCCTATTTTGCTAGGAAAAGTAAAAATAATAATAATAATAATAATAATAATAATAATAATAAAAGTACATTAGTAATAGGTTTTAATCACATGTACAATATTATTTTAAAAAAAGTGAAACAGAAAGAATTTTACATAACTGGCTAAGGTCATCATGTTATCATCCACGGGATGTTTAAATAACATCAGGAGAGTCCATAATCTGTAAATAATTGACATCCCACATATGAAATTTGTAGTGAATTTTCATTTAAAGATCATAATTATTCAATGTGTCTAATTTAGCTGAGAAACACAGAGATTACAAGTAGTGATGATCGAGCATGCTCAGCTACACAGCCAATAAACATGCAGGTAAGTACTGCCCTCACTGAAATGCCGTAGCCATGTTGGCTGATGTCATTACAGTGATTGGCTGGCCGGAACACGTCATCGGGTGCTAAATAGCACCCGATGACGCATGTTCGGCTCATTCTTAGGAAGAGCTGTGCTGAGGAAGGGACAGACAGCGTAGGGAGTGATTTAAGAATATTATTACCACCAAAAACTTTTCAGAGACCCAAAAGTCCTTTTAAGAACTATTAAGTGTGGCAGCAGCAATCTATATTTTTAGTGCAACCTGCACTAAATAGCAAAAACTTTACAGACTCAAAAGTCCTTCTAAGTACTATTGTGTGTGGCAGCAATATCTATTTTTAGCGCATCCTGTGCTAAATAGCGTACAATAGTTAGGCCGCTGCAGACAGCGACATTAGCTGCACCACATCTCCAGCGTAAAGTGTGCGCATCAAAAAATATCTGACTTCCAGCGTACTTTTTCCGTAGACGGTGTCCGCTGCGGACAGTGACATTAGCTGCACCACATCTCCAGTGCAAAGTGTGCGCATCCAAAAAATATCTGTGACATCCAGTGTACTTTTTCAATAGACGGTTTCCACTGCGGACAGTGACATTAGCTGCGCCACATCTCCAGTAAAAAGTGTGCACATCCCAAAAATATATGTGACATATAGTGTACTTTTTCCATAGATGGTGTCCGCTGCGGACAGTGACATTAGCTGCGCTACATCTCCAGTGTAAAGTGTGCGCATCCAAAAAATATCTGTGACATACAGTGTACTTTTACAATAGACGGTGTCTGCTGCGGACAGTGACATTATCAGCGCCACATCTGCAGTGTAACTTGTGCGCTTCTAAAATTTATATGAGATATACAGTGTACTTTTTCCGTAGATGGTATCTGCGAGATTTACACGGCAGACGGGGCCAGCAGGAGAACCAACCCTGGCCTGTCCCTGTCAATCAAGACAGAAGGGCGTGGAAATGAGGTGGGCGAACGGAGCCTCTAGGAGCAGGTGCCAGCCTCCCCCCCCCCCCCCGCTCCTAGAGGCTCATTTGCATATAATACAAGTTATAATTGCATGAAAACGGGGGCACACTTAAATAAAAGAAATGCAGAATTAAATTCAGGTGACATTTTCACATCTATAATGTCAGCCTGTTTAATAGCGAAAATTGGGGTGACAGAAACCCTTTAATTCCACCTGTTCTGCATGGGTGGGCAGAAGAGGAGGAAGGGGATGAGGAGATTGAGAGTCTTGCCTGTTGGTACTCTGGCACACATGGCTGACTTCATGTCAGGCTACCTTTCCCGCGACCCACGCGTTATATGAATTTTAGACAACACGGATTACTGGTTGTTCACCCTTCTCAACCCCCGCTACAAAGAGAACTTCTCATCTTTCATTCCTGTGGTGGAGAGGATGAGCAAAACTGTGCAATACCAGAAGATCCTTGGTGAAAATTGCTCCAAAATTTCCATCTGACAACGCTGGCGGCAGAGTCCATACTTCCTGGTGCAACCGAGGAGGGGAGACGAGGGGAACACACAGCAGTTCCAATAGAGGCAGGGCAACACTCTCCAAAGCCTGTGACAGTTTCATGACACCCCGCCAGCACCCTCACCCTGATGCGCGGCCTAGTGTCACAAGGAGGGAAAAATGTTGGAAGATGGTGAAGGAGTACATAGCAGACCGTGTCAACGTCCTCAATGACCCCTCAGAGCCTTACAACTACTGGTGTCCAAGCTGGACACATGGCACAAACTTGCGCTCTACGCCTTGGAGGTGCTGCCCTGCCACCAGCGTTTTGTCTGAGCGGGTATTTAGTGCTGCTGGTGGCATCATAACAGATAAGCGTATCTGCCTGTCAACTGAAAATGCTGACAGGTTGACTCTTAAAAAAAATGAACAAGGCCTGGATTGACCATGACTTCTCGACTCCACCAGAGGAAAGCTGATGAACATAAAGGCACTTTTAGGCTCCATTCACACGTCCATGGTGTGTTGCGGACCCGCAAATTGTGGATCCGCAACACACCCGCCCGGCACTCCTATAGAAATGCCTATTCTTGTCCGCAAGCTGCGGACAAGAATAGGACATGTTCTATCTTTTGCAGAGCTGCGGACCCGAAGATCGGGCAGCGCTCTGCAAATGCGGATGCGGACAGCACACTGTGTGCTGTCCGCATCCATTCCGTCCCCATCGAAAATTAATGGGTCCGCACCCGTTCCGCAAAATTGCGGAACGGATACGGACCCATTTGCGGACGTGTGAATGGAGCCTTAATGTGTTGTTTATAAATGTACTGAATACAGTGTATTCCCATGCACCCCTTCCACCACAAACAAGGGTATATGGTTGAATCTTCCTTTTCTCCTCCTCCTCTTCCATCATATCAACATGCTTATTCGTCGTATATAATGCCCTCGCATATATGCCCTTCACATATAATGTTTTACAGGGTCAGCTCAGCTGCAGGGCCTCGTATATAATTTTTTAGAGGGTCAGCTCACCAGCAATCCCTCACCTACAATGTTTTACAGGGTCAGCTTACCAGCAGTCCCTCACATATAATTTTTCAGAGAGTCAGCTCACCAGCAGGCCCTTGTGTATAAGGTTTTACAGGGTCAGCTCATCAGCAGGCCCTCATCTACAATGTTTTACAGGGTCAGCTCACCAGCAGGTCTTCACCTACAATCTTTTACAGGGTCAGCTCACCTGAAGGCCCTTGCATATCATTTTTTAGACGGTCAGCTCGCCTGCAGGCCCTAACCTACAACCTTTTAGAGGGTCAGCTCACCAGCAGGCCCGCACCTAAAATCTTTTACAGGGTCAGCTCACCTGCAGGCCCGCACCTAAAATCTTTTACAGGGTCAGCTCACCTGCAGGCCCTCACCTAATTATACCTAATAGGTAATTTGCACGCTGCTGCCTTGCTTGGATTTGGTAGACGTTGCCGTTTCTCAGGCTCCCACTCCGGAATCGAACACTGATTCACCTTTATCCGTGCTCACCATAGTTTGAGCTGAAAATAACATCGAAAGTTGATAGGGAAGACATCCGAATGGATCATCGCCATCACGGGGAAGTGTGATCTGCCCCAGGTTATCTAGAGTCACTAAAGCGGCAGCAGGCCCTCTCCCATAATGTTCTAGATGGTCAGATCAGCAGACCCTTGCTCCAAATGTTTTTGAGGGTCACCAGCAGGCCATCAATCATAATTTTTCAAGGATGTGTATGATGCCCTCCTTTATGTGTAACAAAAGGTGTACTGGAGTGCCGGTTCCTTGTAATTTTTGGCTGCCCTTTCACTTAGTGCATAGGCTTTATGAGTGTAAGAGTTCCACTACATGAACAATTGTACCACAATGTGAATGAGGCCCTCCATTATGTGATATACAGGTTGTATCGGAGTGCCTCTTCCTTGTAATTTTTGGCAGCACTTGCACTTTATATACAAGTAAATATACAGGAAAGAATGTTTCCTAACAATATTTCCTCTGTATAAAATCGGTTTTATCTTTGGTTTGGTGCGTATTATTGTCAGTCTGTAAAAGTGGCATACTACTCAGACAACATCGTTCCCAGCAGCGACCTGGGATCCCAAGATGCATCCAGACATCTTCCCCATGCTGTTCCCGAACCATTTCGGAGGTGTTTCCATCAATTTCTGACCTTTTCCTATGAACCAGGCACCCTCCCCTCTTCAGAGCAGGGGGTGCCTGGTTTAATGCTCGGGTTCTTCCATAGACTTCCATTATATCCGAGCATCCCGATGTGTTCGGCCCGAGCACCCGAGGACTTTGGTGCTCGATCAACACTAGTTATAAGTTAATGGCCAGTTCTTACAACACAAAAATGAAATTAACGGCAGGGTAAATGAATGCCTAGTTCACTGGTAAATAAATAATATCTTTCCTGAAAATATTGCTGTTCAAGGGGCTATAAAAACCATCCACATGTGAAAATGCTATCTGCTCTCTGCAGTCATAAGCCAGTGACTATGAAAACCAGACAGAACAGTTCTGTAATTCCAGAGCACCTAATCTCCTGCCTGGTTCTTTCCAGGAGCTTTCTAGTGTTCTCATTATGCCTTCTGCTAACCATTCTGCTCACCACTTCTTATGCTAAGGATTCTAGCAAGGGTTCATTTCTTAAAGGGGTTATCCCATAAAAAATATTCTACAGTTTTCAAACCAGCACCTGGATCTGCATACTTTTGTAATTGCATGTAATTAAACATTTACTATAGCTACTAAGGAATAACATATATCTGGATAGCTTCACCTGCTGTTTGCTCTTTATCTCATTTCTCTGTCCTGCTCACTGAGATAGAAGCACATGCTCAGTTCCATCCTTCAACTGTCACCAGCTGCAGCAGACATGATTCGCCATCTGATAAAAGACACGTCTCCTGAGCTGCCAACTTAAAATAAATCTAGCAGAACAATTTAAGCAATGAATGGGGAGATCTCTGGATCCATGTGAGGTACAGGGCTGGTTCTAACTTTTTTTTTAGAAAAAGGTTGTCATCTAGTAGATGACGAATAATTGTAATTTTTTACATCAATCATGGGATAATCCCTTTAAAGAAGATCTGACTATGTCAGTGATTTCCATTCCTTGGGGTAATCCATGAATACTTCCACCAGCAGTGAACTTCTACTTAAAGTCAATGGGAGCTGAGCTGCAGTACCCAACAATGGCCACTTCACAGTGTACAGACCTTTGGTGTTCCTTCCTGGAACTTGTAACAGCAGATTGTTGGGGGTGCCGATGGGTTTTGGGCCCCCCACCAACCTGTTTTTGTTGACCTATCCTATGAAAAGGTCATCAATATCTAACTTGCGGGGAAACCCCTTTAATCAAAAATCTTTTAACATAAATTACCTTTACCATATAAATAAAAATATACAGTATATTAGAACTTTTCTTTCCCTAAGTTTAAAATGTTTCAGGTGTGCATCGTGTGCATTGAAGTATTGTCTCCTCTTAAGAAACATCCCTGAAAGGTGACCTTTGATATCCTCTGTCTGCAAATAACAGAAGAAATGTGACAGGTTGCGTTCTTCTCGCCATCTTCAAAACTTGTAAATCCGAGCACTATTACATTTTTGTGTGGATTTTCTGCCTAGATAACATAACAGGTAAGCAGGGCCGGTTCTAGGTGAAATGGGGCCCTGGGGCGAAAAACAATAAGGGTCCCCCCCATGACACTTGCTGACTTTAACGTCCCGTATTGACTCTGGAGATTTAATTTGTGGACATTAATACAGAAAAAACTGTATATTGTGTGGCACAGTGTAGGCTATATGTGTATAACAAACTTATTTCACATGAAAACTTACAATTACTTGGCTTGGCCCTTGGGGATCTTGGACACCACTTCAACACTTTGGCCGGGGGGCTCGGTGGAGCTGATGTTGTGTTTTATTCTAATGAGAAAGATTTCATAATAAGGATTTGGTGAAGGGACAGAGGGATAGCGGAGCAGGGAGAGGATGGTGCTGCTACTAGGGGGTCATACCATGGGGGAGTAATAAAGCCCACCATAATGCCCCCCCAGTAGAAATAATTCTCCTTATAATGTGACAGTGCAAAAATACCCCCTTGTAATGCCCCCAGTTGAGCTAATGTTCCAAATAGTGCCCCCATAATGTGGCACTATAAAATACCCCTATATAGTGCCCCCAGTAAATGCACCCATAGTGCTCCCCCCTCCCTCCTAGTGCCCCCATAATGTACCAGTATAAAATGTCCCATATATAGTGCCCCAGTAGATGCCCTCAGTGTCCCCCATAATTTGTAAGTATAAAATACCCCTTCTTAGTGCCCCCCGTAGATGACCCCATAGTACTCCTCTTCTACCTTCCCCATAGTACCCACCATAATGTGTCACAGTATAAAATGCTACTGTACAGAGCCCCCCATATGAAATGCACTTTCTTTGTGGCCTCAGTAGATGCCCCTATACTGCCCACCAATAATGTGCCAGTAATAAGTGCCCCCATAATGCCACCCAATAATGTGCCAGTAATAAGTGCCCCCATAGATGTCCCCCAATAATGTGCCAGTAAAATGTGCCCCCATAGATGCCTCCCAATCATGTTCCAGTAATTAGAGCCCCCCCACCATCTTGTGCCAGTAACAAGATCCCCCCATATCATGAGCCAGTAGCCAGAGCCCTCCCATATCAAGTGTCAGTAGCCAGAGCCCCCCCCCATATCATGTGCCAGTAGCCAGAGCCCCCATATCATGTGCCAGTAGCCAGAGCCCCATGTGCCAGTAGCCAGAGCCCCCCCCCCCCATCATGTGCCAGTAGCCAGAGCCCCCCATTATGTGCCGGCCTAGTGCCGGCAGCCTATCAGAGGAACAGGGGAGGGACACACCTCTCCCTCCCTTGCCCCACATCACAGCCATCTGTATCGCTGTCCTGAGAACGGCGATACAGATGACTATGGAGATGAGCGCTTCCACAATGGAGGTGCTCATCTCCCTGTGTGACTGTCCTGCCGCTGCTGCCCCCACTTGCCGCCACGGGGCCCACAAAAATATATTTAGTTGCGGGACGGCGGGGGCACCTAAGGACTTGGGGACCCGGGGGCAGTTGCCCCCCTTGCCTGAATGGAAGCGGCGGCCCTGCAGGTAAGTATTGTAATTACACAAATCCAGTTCTGTAGTCAATCTAATTTATGTATATGTCCAAGATTATAACTTCCACATGGATTGTCACAGGGGTGGCCACCAACAATAAATGCCCCCATGATATACAGCTCCTAATTTGATGGTGGATACAGTATTTTCACTCTGGGCTCCTCTGACTTAAGCTAGTATTGTGACAGCAGTTTTCTTGAAGGAAACCCATTTGTGATGTCACAGCCCCTCCCTCTCTTTATTGTCAGGGCCAGATAAAACAACTATGCAGAAACCTGGTCCTGACAATTATGGGAGAGAGATAGAGAGGAGCAGGCACAGGAAGCAGGAGTAGCAAGGGTGCACAGAGTGGCTTGGGCCCACCCTAAGTAGACTTAAAGGGAGATTCCACTTGTTTCAATTTATCCCCTCTCCTAGTGGTAGGACCTCCACACCGATCACGAAAATGGGTGCCCCATACCCCCTGAAATGAGTGGAGCGGCCATTCTTTCCTAAGGGTGTTCGGTTATCTCCGAAACTCCCATAGAAATGAATAGAGCAGCCATGCGCATATGCGACTGGCCATTCCGCTTATTTCAGGGGGGCTGCAGGGTATACAGAACCCCCATTCTCATGATCGGTGGAGGTCCCAGCGGTAGGACCCCCACCGATCTAATAGTTATCCCCTATCCTGTGGAAGAAGGAAGGAGTTCAGCATCGGATGGTTCCATAGTAGTCGCCTGGTCCGCCTGCATTGAAGGTATGCCATGGAATACATCCAATAGCATTAAATAACAATAACATTTGCAAGTACTCTGATCTGGGGTACTGCATATGTAGTTTTCAAAGATTCAAAACCAGAGAGAACGCATGAATTGTCTGACAAAAGGAAACCTCGAATTTCCCAAATTTGAATTTATTTGGTGTATTTCCATGTTTGCCGTTTAGATTTTTTCCTTTGCAGAGCCTGAAGACATATTGCTTCAAAGAGCAATTTTAATTGAAATGATAATGACTTAAGTTCTCCTAGTCAAAGTTTAAATATGTATTACAAATGTTCACGTAAGTTAGGAGCTGGGGATGAGGATTCCCATACATATGAATGGAAAATTACACTCAAGATGAAGAGTCTCCTTTTAATGCCCCATGGCCCAGTAACCCCTGCAGTTGTCATGTTATGTAACACATTAAGCATTCCTGCATTAAAGGGACACTGACAGGGCCAATAAGCATATTGAGGTATATATATGGCAGTACAGGTCTTATAATGGGTATTACAATCATCTAAGTATCCCCCCTGTCCACATAATACATACAGTAAACTTAAGTTTTATAACCTGCTCCAACGGTCTTCAATCTGCCCAAGGGGCGGCGTTTCACCTCTCTTGCGCCCAGCCAGCCTCCCCCAACTGCTGCTTTGAAGCGCCGCCCAGCTCATGAATATTCAGTTTGCTGGGCGGCTTCTGCGGTCCCCGCTCTGAAGCGCTGCGCTTAACAGTGCCCTGCGCATGCGCCGGATCTTGTGAAGTCGGGGACAGTAAGCGCCGCCCAGCGAAGTGAATATTGATGAGCTGGGCGGCGCTTACTGTACCGGACTTCACAAGATCCGGCGCATGCGCCGGGCACTGTTAAGCGCAGCGCTTCAGAGCGGGGACCGCAGAAGCCGCCCAGCAAACTGAATATTCATGAGCTGGGCGGCGCTTCAAAGCGGCAGTTGGGGAGGCTGGCTGGGCGCAAGAGAGGTGAAACGCCGCCCCTTGGGCAGATTGAAGACCGTTGGAGCAGGTTATAAAACTTAAGTTTACTGTATGTATAATGTGGACAGGGGGGATACTTAGATGATTGTAATACCCATTATAAGACCTGTACTGCCATATATATACCTCAATATGCTTTATGGTTTTGTCACGGCTGAGAATGGGGAAAACCCTCAGCCGTGTGATGGCAGAAGATGATGGTCGCTACTCAGCCAGGACCACAGGATCAGGGAGCAGGTCACCTCCTATCGTATCCCTAATACTGACCCTGACTCCTAGCTGTATGAGCCGACCCTGATGGTAGGAGGGCTCATACTCCGGAACCTTGGGGTCCCTACTAGACCTCAGGGTGGCCCTGAACTAGGAGCAGGGTAAGACGACCCTTTTAGGCACGGACGAACAGGAGTCTCACTGGCCAAGCTGCAAGGAGATGGGGAACATAAACAGACATATGGATATGACAGATGAACCAAGCAGTTCCACCCTAACCTGCCACAGCCTTGCTGACTGGAATCCGTGCTCAAATACGCTGTCCACACAAACACTAGGGAGACAGCACAAACAGCAAAACACACAGGTAACCAGGACATCCATAGCTGCAATAAATATCAAAAGTATAAAAACATCAACTTAACATCAGACATTCTTTTTTATGACCACAAGGGTGGCCCTTACTGGAAAGATGGTATATGAACCAGGAGGATGACTCCAGCAAACCGCATGGCTGAAGTACCCCTCAACTACTGCCTTCCAGCAGGAAGCTAAATAGCCCAAGCGGCCACACTCACACACACACTAGGAAAGGGGTTAACCCTTCCATCACCAAATAAGGTAAGTGTCACTTAAAGGGGGAGTGTAGACACCACAAACTCCCTCATACCAAACATAGAAAGTGCACACTAAGACCACACGTTGCCAGAGGCAACCGCATGCCGTGACAGCGAGCGCCTAGCAACCGCTCAGTCCGCTCCACTGCCAACAACCTTATGTTGCCAACGGCAACCACACGTGAGGCAAGATACAGAGCTCACACCTGTGTTTGACAACATAAAACAAACCGCTGACAACTGCATGCAAACCAAGGAGTCACGACCACAACCATGGTCGTGACAGGTATTATGTGACAGAAAAATTTATGTTTATTATTGTAATAAGGCATCTGATACATGGGGTGGCTTATGTTTATAAACAGTGACATAAATAAAGGGGGTCCAAAGGGAGCAGCCGCACTCATGGCCCAGGTGTCCGACACCCGCATAATTCAGGGTGGCCCATAAAAAAGTAGCCCACCTCCAGCGATAGTATGACAAGATGAGCAAGGAAGTGCATTGTTTTTTTTTATTTTTTATTACACACAAGTCACAAAAGATGCTGAAAGTGGTGGCCGTTCACATCTATGAATCTTTGGGCACCTCGGCTTATGTTGGTTGATGCTGCTTGCAGCTTTTTAGCAGTGATGCTGCAGATAGTGTTTGTGATGTTTTCCCTGAGTTCATCCAGGAGATGTGGATTGTTAGTGTACAATTTCCCCGCAGATAAAAATTGCATGTGGACAAGTCTTGGGAACGTGGTGGCCATAAACCTTTGCTCACAGTTCACTCCTCCGTAACAGGTCATGAAACCGTGCCGGTGAGTTCCGTGAGATGCGGCATGTTGCCCCATCTGGTTGGAAAAAGCACAACATTTTTTTCTTCTGGTGTTAGTTGGTTGTAAAACTGTTGAAAGATGTCCAGGTAAATTGCGGTGTTCATGACAATGCGCACCAAACACCAATTATCTGGTCGTGAAATGGTGTTTCGTGAGTCAAATGGTGATTTGCAGTGGACAAGTACCTTATATTCTGGGAATTTTAAGTTCTCAGTCCACCCTGGCAGCACTTGACTTTACCCTAAGAAATCTTATCACAGAAGATATTGTAGGTTAGGGTCGATAGCATTCCTAGACCTAAATATAGCCTTAGTAAATATACACATTATGGTCCCAATCATTCGATGCGAGTTCTATAAACAGTTACTGTAATCTTTATACATCTCTGAGTTAAAGCTAGAACACCAGAATGATCCTTCAAAATTTTGTTGTTTCCCATTTCCATATGAAGTGCAAACTTAGCAATGCCAGGTTTTCTAGAATAGTGAGTGACTAACAGGTTTACTGTTATACTGAACAATCAGGGACGGAGTGGGAACTTAAAGTGGCCCTGGAGAAAAAAACTAAAAGTGGCCCCGTCCAAATTGACTGAAGGCTGGACAACAGAAATAGATGGGGTCAGCAATACCGTAGTGCATAACAAAACACCACCCCAAGCAGAAACTAATACCTCTGTACAGCACGAAATACTGACGTCCGCGGCAAAATATGAAACTGTATCATTATCCTGAGGGATGCAACACAGTTCAGTTCAGGAGGGCCTAAGTGCCTGATGCTTTTATATTAATGCTGAGAGCAACAGATCATTATGTACCTGGTTGGCGGTGCACTACTGTGGTGAATGCAATCATCAAAATCTGACTAAACCCTCAAACTAATGTTAAAATGAGACTTTAGCCAATATATCCTTATATGAAGGACATACCAGAGCCCGCACACCCCGTCAAGGTATCTCAAGTGGCACGGGACCTAACGCTAACCTACCTGTGCCATATGGGCAGTACCAAGAGCCAGTTGGCAAATTACAGAAGCGTAAGGTCCGACTCACAGAAGCGTAAGGCCCGACTGTAAGATGGGACACTTTACACCCTGTGAGGGATAGTCTGTCACTTCCTGGAGACTGTATTAGTCTATTGACTCTTTTGTGTCCATTAACACCCATTCATTACAGCTGCCATAAAGCACACACATCCTGCATTACTGTCTATACAGTTAGGAGTCGTGTGGCTCCATTATGACCATTCTAAAATAAACAGTGCACCATATTGAATGTATACTACCTGTCAGTGAAATCCAGATCATGTGATTAGATTTACATTGGAACTTGTCAATTGCCCATTACGATACCCCATGTCCAATATCTGGGGAATAGATCTCCAGGAGGAACATCTTTGTATCTTGGTGAACATGAAATATGAAAGGGATTCTACTAGGAGCCTGGGGAATCATCTTCAGTCATTATATAGAGCAAGGATTTAAACTTCTTAGTGTTCAGATTAAAATGACAGATCTGTCAGAAACTATAAAAGCATAAAAAGAGGAGGCGAGAGACTCACACATACAGTGCCCTTACTCAGCATGAGACTATGATGCACCGAGATGATCCTGCTGAGAGACAATTGTGGAGTTGTGTCTATTGTAATGGAGTTTTATGCATTATAATGACTAAATGTGCCTGAAACGTTCAATACACAGCCTGTATTATTGGGTTATTCAATGACTTAAAATAGATTCACCTTATTATTTCTGCCCTTTTTATTTGGTTCATGCAACAATTATTTGCAGAATAAGACATGCAGCAACTAAAGGAAATAATCATTGCATACACAAAGTGGCGGGATGGAGGGAACAGTAGATATATTTATTGCACACAGGTCCTGTGAAAAGCAGGGTAATAGCTTACATGGGCACTGTTCAGACTGTCACTTGTAATTGTCACCTTTTGAAATCATCCTCTGGACCTTTCACCTCTCATGACATGTCTGTTTTAGTAGCCAATTACATTCCACAATGGAGATTTATTTTTATTTTTTATAACTATGTTGTGCTATTACTCTATTAATCCTACTAGAGGTTTATAAATTACCGATTGAGGCTCTTCCCCTGCTCAGTCTGAAAATGGCAGCACAGCCCGTGCAGACCCACACCCCAGACTGGTAACACTCGGTTGAGTACTAATTCATAACCTCATAGTAAGAATAATCTGAGGAATGGCACAACATAGAGGAGGGATCAGCAATCTTTGGCACTCCAGCTCCTGGGAAACTGCAACTCCCAGCATGCACACTTACTTGGCTGTTCTTGTAACTTCCATAGAAATGTAAAAAGGATTCTGGGAGTTGTAGTTTCAGAACAGCAGGAGCGCTGGAGATTGCTGATCCCTGACATAGGGTGCTCCAGAATGGTCATTTAATATGGAATACAATTATTTAATGTCAGGAGAGGTGACATGAGGCTGCATGAGACAGGATGCTACCATTCCCTTTATAAATAGGGAGTGACCGTACTTATCTAAGGGCTGTTGGAATCACGCTCCGTGTGTGATCCTCCGTTCTGGACTTGCAGGAGCACAGGGCATTATACTGATTTATAATGCTATGTGCCTCTGCGTGACTTTATTGCAACAGAATCCTAGTGACAGCTTTATTTCAGTATGATCCTGTGGCAGGGTTGCCAACCAGAATATTTCTTTTTTCTGGACAACTCATCCCAAAATCACGGTACAGCTAACCTTTTTTGCGGATAAATTAGAAATGATAAATAATAATGAATGATAAAAATTATATGTAATACATATCCAGGCTCAGACTGGCCCACAGGGGTACAGGTGAATCCCCCGGTGGGCATCTGAGCAAGGTGGGCCCCTAGTCTCCCACCCCCTGCACAAGTGGCACATAACACATGAAGAAGGCATTGGCTATTCGTTCCGTCCTATAACCCTACCCAACCCATAACCTCCACCCCTCACCCTCACCCATATAAATAAACACACCACACCACTGCTTGGATTTAATCGGCCACAGCAGCCGTTTATTAAAAAAATACAACATAAATATAACATGAGTTAAACCCATGACGAGGGAGGTCCTAGAAGCCCCAATAACTTTATACACACGGGAACACCTGCGTCTCCATCTTGCCCCCAGCCGTTGAACCCAGCTCGGAGGCAGCAACTGATGGACGTGTAATTAGTTCCTACCAGCTCCTCAATGAGAGTCCAGCCCCTCCCGCGGGGCCCTCCCATCCTCAGGTACCACCATATTCCACCACTTCAAGGACCTCCCCCTCCTCCACGACTGCCGCGACATATCACAACACCAACCCTCACCATTTCCACTTCAAAAAGGGTGGGGGCGGTGGGCGATTCAGTCTCCTGGCCAACACTGCTCCTACTTCCGCCTTCTTCCTCCTTCTCACCTCTGGCCACGCCCCCCGCCGCCCTAGCAACTCGTGCTTCCCTCAGCTCCCGCCCCCACTCACTATTGACCCTTTCCTCACCAGTCCTGCACTGCCAAGCCCCTTCATGAACGTCCTCCCCCACCGCTGCGCTCCTGTCCGGACTGACTTGAAGAAGGCATTGGCTATTCGTTCCGTCCTATAAGCCTACCCAACCCATAACCTCCACCCCTCACCCTCACCCATATAAATAAACACACCACACCACTGCTTGGATTTAATCGGCCACAGCAGCCGTTTATTAAATAAATACAACATAAATATAACATGAGTTAAACCCATGACGAGGGAGGTCCTAGAAGCCCCAATAACTTTATACACACTGGAACACCTGCGTCTCCATCTTGCCCCCAGCCGTTGAACCCAGCTCGGAGGCAGCAACTGATGGACGCGTAATTAGTTCCTACCAGCTCCTCAATGAGAGTCCAGCCCCTCCCGCGGGGCCCTCCCATCCTCAGGTACCACCATATTCCACCACTTCAAGGACCTCCCCCGCCTCCAAGAACGCGCAGCTTGACTACCTCAACCCTGCGCGTCCCTCCACATACGCAGAGCTATCTCCACTTCACTCTGGAGCCCCAGAGCCCACAAATCCGTACCCACCGCATTCAGGTGCACTCCATCTGCTCTCCAAAACGCACCCTCACCCTTCTCCAATACCTCATGCCGCACCACCACACCACCATTCCTCGCCATAAAACGGCCCACCGCTCTGTTTACCTTTATCCTAGCCTTATTAAGGCTCACCACTGACCTCGCACCTCTCCACGCCTTCCGCGGCACAATGTCAGACCAGACAATGATCACCCCCGGAAACAACGCCCAAATCCTGAGTAAGTCAAACTTGACATCCCGAACCAATTCCCTAAACGGACGCTTTCCTAAATCATTCCCCCCCACATGCAAAACCAACACATCAGGAGGACGATCCAAACGAACGAAATGATGCACCTCCCGCAACACTCCGCCCCACAACATACCTCTGACTCCCAACCACCTGACCGTAGCCAACTCCGGACTCACACCCAACTGCCGACCACTCTGCCTCACATCCACTCTGATTGCACCCCAGAACACATAGGAGTGCCCCAAAATCCACACCAACGCCGCCATCATTCGACCTGTGAACACAAAAGAACAAAATCAACATCACCTACCAACATCCTTACTCTACAACAATGCAGGCCGCACATACGATTTAAAACGAACCGACTCCCAACGCCCAATCCTCCTAATCACCTCCTCACTGGCGCCCAACCTGGCTGCCTCAGTTGCCGTACCAATTCTGAATGAATGCCCAGAATAATCCTTGACCGGCACCCCCAAAACCTTTAAACATTTTTTAAAGACCGCCAAAAACTCAAACCTAGACAAAAAGGAACCGTCCTCATGCCTCAAAAACGGGACCTCGTTACTCTGCAGACCCGCACCATACGATCCCGCACACTTCACCGGGCACATACTACACCCCGGCACTGAAAACAACGTAAAACGCTGCCCTCTACCCTCCTGATCCGTCTTTGACCTGCGAATCCGGACATGCAACCTATCCCCCACCAACTCAATATCATCACTCCTAAGCCCCCCTGCTCTCCTAACACTATCACACACCAACTCCCCCAAGCGAAAAGCCCCAAAAAACGCCAAAGCAAACGCAGCCTTAAACAGCCCCAGCTCCCACCCCGAACTGCAAACACCACCCAACTTATCACCCATTTGCACCAACAACTCAAAAGACACCGGCCTCCGACTGTCCGGCACCCTGCCTGCACCCCTCCGCCAACCCTTCAAAACCTGCCTCACCAGAAAACTCTTAGTCAAATCAGGTAACCCCCGCCACTTAAACCCAAACGCTATACCTGAAATAAGATGATTCACCTTTGACACCGACCACCCCTCGCTCTTCAACTGCCCCAACAACATCAACAACCTCACATCGCCATCCACTCCACCGGCACCCCAAGCCCCATTCCACGCCTCCCAGGTCGTCCACGCCTTACCATACTCCCTCCAAGTACCCGGACTCAACGAATCCCTCAACAACCCCATCACTTCTCCTCCAGGATCGCCCACAGCCACGACGGACACTCCAGACCCTCCACCTCCGCTTCTGGCGCAAGAAGCCGGAACCGCTCCCACTGTAAACGAGAAAGAGAATCCGCCACTGAATTAGCCACTCCAGCCACATGTTCCGCCACCAACCACACGTTAATCGACAAACAACGCAATACCAAAAACTGTAACAGCCTAACCACCGGCGGGGAAGATGCGGACAAACTGTTGATAGCCTGAACCACCCCCAAATTGTCACAATGAAAGCGCACCTTCCTGTTTCCCAATTTTTCGCCCAACAACACCACCGCCATTGCAATGGGAAAGAGTTCTAACAAAGCCATGTTTTTTACCCACCCACGACTTACCCACGACTCTGGCCACACGCCTGCACACCATTGTCCCTGGCAATAGGCCCCAAAACCCACCCCCCCTGACGCATCTGTATATAACTCAAAATCCACGCTATCACACAACTCCGTCATCACCAAAGACCTACCATTGTACTGACCCAAAAACTCCGCCCACACCCTCAAATCCCCTTTTAACTCTTTACGTAACCTGATAAAATGATACGGCGCCGATACCCCTGCCGTAGCCGCGGCCAATCTTCTACAAAAAATTCTACCCATAGGCATAATTTGACACGCAAAATTCAATTTACCTAACAATGACTGCAACTCCCGCAACCTAATCTTCTCCCTCCCAATGGCCCTATCAATCTCCTGTCGTAGATCCACCAACTTATCCTGGGGAAGCCTACACTCCATCCGTTCCGTATCTATAACAATCCCCAAAAAACACAATTCCGTCACCGGACCCAACGTCTTCTCCTGCGCCAACGGTACCCCAAAGCGCGCAAAAACCGACTGCACTGTATGCAGCAACAAAGAACAAACCCGTGAATTTGCCGGCCGTAAACATAAAAAATCGTCTAAATAATGGATAACGGATGAACAACCTGAAACTTCCACCACTACCCATTCCAGAAATGAGCTAAAAGTCTCAAAATACGCACATGAAAGAGAGCAGCCCACCGGCAAGCACCTATCCACAAAATATTCCCCATCCTAAAAACAACCCAACAATCCATGCTCTCTACGTGCACCGGAAGCAAGCGAAACGCCGTCTCCACATCAACCTTAGCCATCAACGCCCCCTGCCCCAACCGCCTCACCCATTTTACAGCCGCATCAAATGAAGTGTAGACCACCGAACAAAGTTCAGGATCTATCCCATCATTGACCGACGCACCTTTTGGGTAAGACAAGTGATGAATGAGCCGAAACTTGTTCGGCTCTTTCTTCGGCACCACCCCCAGCGGAGACATCCTCAACCCCCCAATCGGCGGCTCCTTGAATGGACCCGCCATCCGCCCCAACTCCACTTCCTTCCTCAACTTCTCCGTTACTACCTCCGCGTGAACAAGCGCAGACCTAAGATTCTTAGGAACCACAGGCCCCGCCGTAACAACCGATGGAATCCGAAAACCAAACCTAAAACCATCCCCCAACAAACCAGCCGCAACCCGATCCGGGTATCTATCTAGGAACACCTGCATCTCTTCCACCCGCACCGGCGTCCGTCACTTTTCCAGAACCATCCCCCCCTATTCCTTCCCCCTTTGAAACAACGGTTAGCTCCATGAGCTCCCCCACACCCCGTGCACTCGTGCTTAAATTTGCACTTGGCCCCAAATCTGCAATTTCCTTTGTTGAAAAGGAAGCACAACCCTTTTGCCGATGCCGCTGCCAACGCCCCCGGGGATGATCCCCTGGACTCCCCCCGAAAGGACTGCCCAGCTCTAGGAGGCGCCGTCACCCTCAACCACAACCCAATATCCTTATGATCCCACCGGATATCAGGCCTCACCGCCTTACGCTGCCGGAACTGCTCATCGTACCTGAGCCAACCCACCCCACCATAAACCCTATAAGCCTCCCCAATAGCGTCCTGGTAGCAAAAAAGTGCCGAACAACATTCAGGAGACCTTTCACCAATGACACTTGCTAATATGGCAAATGCCTGAAGCCAATTAGCAAAGGTACGTGGGATCAAACGATGCCGCCGCTTCTCCTCCTCCTCCTTTTTTCCCTCGTCCTTCTTACCCCTATCCAGATTAAACCTTTCCAATGGGAGCAGCGAGAATATCTCCACGTACTCACCTTTCCAGATCTTTTCCCTCACCTCTTGCTTCAAATGAGCCCCCAGCGGCCCCTCAAAGCACACATACACCTCACCACGAGCCCTATCATCTAACCTCTGCCCCTCCCCTTCTCCACCAGCCTGCGTCTCCACTGACACCGACCCCAACCCCGCCGCAGCCCCTTGCACACCAAACCCCTGACCCCGGCACCACTCCCCAACCAGGCAAAGGAGACCCGCCGCCAGCTCCCATACCTGACAACCATCCCGCCAATCCCCCCAAAAACTGCCCCAAACCCTTACTAAAATCCCCCATGGTCCCCCCCCCACCAACCGGGAGACCCTGCGCTAACATGGAGCCCCAAGCAATCTCACCAGGCACCACGGGCGCTGTGACTCCCGCTGCCGCAGATCCTGACTCCTGCCGCACGGACACTGCACCATCATAGCTCCTGGACGTCGACGGCTGCTCCTCCTGGACCACTTGCACGACCCTCTGCACCACACTGGCCGGACACTGGGACGAGACCGCGGCCTCCACCACTGCAAGGGGACCTTCTTCCACGCTGCTCAAATCTTCTCTGGACCTGCGCTGGTATTCGTCCTCCACCAGCGCAGTCCGAGGAACCCGGACATCATCAAACAGCCGAGTGGACCGCCCGCTGAAGGAGGGACTGGGCCGATCCACCGTTCCTGGTCCCGAATCCAGCTGCACAGCCGCAGGGAGCGGGGGAAGGGGCGTCCCACTCCTCACAGGGCCCCGCCGCGTAACGGGATTCCTCCCACGGCGAGAGCGGCTCGCAGAAGGCTGAGCGGCCGCTCTCCGCCGCTGAGGGTCCACAGGGGGGCTCCCTACTCGGCGCCGGGCCCGGGGGCTGACTTCAGGGCTTAGGCGCGCCGGTGGAATACTCCGCCGCGGCCGGGCAGCCCGAACATTAGGGGTAGCCACAGGAGCAGGTGAAATTATGCATGCACCAACCTGCTCCTGCAGCCAGCCAGGCCCCCGCACCTCCGCTTCTCTCCTCAGCCTCTCTAACATCTCCTCCACCGTCATCACAGGCGCCGACATGCTGCAGTCCGTCCGATTCAGTCTCCTGGCCAACACTGCTCCTACTTCCGCCTTCTTCCTCCTTCTCACCTCTGGCCACGCCCCCCGCCGCCCTAGCAACTCGCGCTTCCCTCAGCTCCCGCCCCCACTCACTATTGACCCTTTCCTCACCAGTCCTGCACTGCCAAGCCCCTTCATGAACGTCCTCCCCCACCGCTGCGCTCCTGTCCGGACTGACTGTAGACTTACTGCACTACATACATAGATTCAATGTACAGCACCTCAACCAGCCTATGTTCATATGAAAAAAACGTGATAGATTATTAAAGAAACTCCCCAGTTTATTATTCTAGACACAATCAGAGCTGAGATGACTTCTAGGTATAGAGGAAAGCTGCCAGTGTCCTCTTCTCCAGGACCTACCTTCTCAGAGCTGAGATGACTTCTAGGTATAGGGGAAAGCTGCCAGTGTCCTCCTTCCCCAGGACCTACCTTCTCAGAGCTGAGATGACTTCTAGGTATAGAGGAAAGCTGCCAGTATCCTCTTCTCCAGGACCTACCTTCTCAGAGCTGAGATGACTTCTAGGTATAGAGGAAAGCTGCCAGTATCCTCTTCTCCAGGACCTACCTTCTCAGAGCTGAGATGACTTCTAGGTATAGGGGAAAGCTGCCAGTGTCCTCCTTCCCCAGGACCTACCTTCTCAGAGTCGCTGCAGGGACCCCCATATTCAATCATCTGATATCATCTTGCTGCTGGTAATATTTGAATGTATCCGTATGATGGTCCCCCAAAATAAATTTGACTTGCGGGCCCTAGGCACCCTAGTCCGACACTGTACATGTCTATAACTGATAACACCTCATTACCAGCATTTACTGTGAGCTGTAAAATAATGATAATTGCTACCAAAATAATCTAGTCAAGAACCACCACCGTAAAAAAAAAAAAATCTGACGCATCTATGTTTTTTAGACACAGGAAAATTGGCGCCTATTTTTACGAATTGACCAGAAATTTCTGGACAGGTGGCAACCCTGTCCCGTAGAAGTAAGGTCAAGCAGATGCACAAAGGATTATAAATCATGATAATGCCTTGCGCTCCTGCATGTCCAGAACAGAGGATCATGCTCACACATGGATTGTGAATCTCACAATGGACTCGCTCGTGTGAAACAGCCCTAACACTGTCAGCACTGATTGGAGAGTGTCAGAGTTTCTAGAGACAAGAAAAATGATAATACTCAGCTATACATGTATTCATACATTTCCAGAAGGAATAACAGAGAGACTGCATAATGCGGAGCTCTACAAAATGCTCCAGAATCTATCATTTCATGCAGGGGCAGATTAAGTGCATGATATGCCCAGGGCTGTGTACCCCCTCCATTTTAGTTTTAGGGGGGTTTTCTGTATGAAGAGGCTGTGGTGCTTCGTAAGTGCCACAGTCTCTTCCTAGATCATATGACATCGTTCACATGGTCTAGGTGCAGCTCTGTCCCATCTGAGTGATTGGGGCTGAGCTACAGTACTAAGCACAGTGCTATCAAATGGACAGAGCTGTGCTTGGTAACGAGCAAAGAGGCTGCGGCGCTCACTGGGACATCTCCTCAAACAGCTGATTGGCGGGGGTGCCAGAAGTCAGACCCCCACCATCTCATAACTCTCTGAGTACAGATGTCATAGATGTTACCTGCAGTCCTATGTAACACCCCACATAACACAGTGAACTATTGTGTTATGTGGGGTGTTACATAGGGCTGTATGGAACAGCTACTGCATTATCTGCAGACAGAAAGTTATCACTGTTATCTGGGCTGTTACATAGGACTGCAGGTGACAAATTAAGATTTTAGTTGCCAAATTTAAAATACATATTATTATGATAAAAAAGACTTGGAGGAGAAGATAAGACGCAGGTCACAGTAGTGAACCAGCTCTACGTATAGGGGAATACAGCACCCCATACCTGTTATATCCAGTGACCTCTCCTGTCATGTAGATCTTCTCTTTCCTCTTCTCCTCAGTTTGACCCAGACCGCTATGACAAATTATTTCAGCCGCATATTGTTACACAGGCACGTTAGATTTCTCATAATTGAGGTCATTTATCAAACTGGTGTAAAGTAGCTGGCTTAGGTGCCCATAGCAATCAATCAGATTCCACCTTTCATTTTCCAAAGGAGCTGTCAAAAATGAAAAGTGGAATCTGTTGCTATGGGTAACTAACCCAGTTCTACTTTACACCAGTTTGATAAATTACTCCAAAGGTCCCTATAGTGTCTACAGCAATTACAATGTCCCCTAGAGTGCCCCCAGTAATAATAACACCCTATATTATGCTCCAGGTAATAATGCCTGTATAGTGTCCCCAAAAATAATGTCCCCTAAAAGCAACACCCCCACACTACCTCGTATAGTAATTTCCCCCACACTACGCCCATATAGTAATTTCTCCCACACTGTCCCATATAGTAATTTCCCCCACACTGCCCCATATAGTAATTTCCCCCACACTGCCCCATATAGTAATTTCCCCCACACTGCCCCATATAGTAATTTCCTCCACACTGCGCCCATATAGTAATTTCCTCCACACTGCACCCATATAGTAATTTCCTCCACACTGCACCCATATAGTAATTTCCCACACACTGCTCTATATAGTAATTAACCTCACATTGCCCAATATAGTAATTTCCCTCACACTGCCCCCATATAGTAATTTCCCCCACACTGCCTCAAATGCAGTAATTTCCTCCACACTGCCCCGATATAGTAATTTCCTCCACACTGCCCTTCATTAAGTAATTTCCCCCACACTTCCACCCATTAAGTAATTTGCCCCCACACTGCCCCCCATTAAGTAATTTTCCCCAACACTGCCCTTCATTAAGTAATTTTCCCCCACACTGTCCTTCATTAAGTGATTTGCCCCCACACTGCTCCCAATTAAGTCATTTTCCCCCATGGAAACATTTGCCCCCACTGTCCCTGTAATAATATATCCTCCTCTTCCCCCCAAAGTTGGTACACACACGAAAAAACTAGCAACAAAAAAAGAAATAAATAAAGGCTAATACTTACCTGTGTCTGGAATAGTGAGGCAGGCGCGCATACATCACTGCCCTGCCCATATATGGGCGTGTGATGACTTCATCATGCATGCCGCACAATGACGTCACCACGCATGCCGCGCCAGGCTTTTACCACCACATAGGCCTTAGGCCTACTAGGCTTGAAGCCTATGGCGGTAATAGGCGGCGGGGAAGGGAACTATGTGCTCCTGTGCCCCGCCGCAGTATGTGAGCATTCGGGTCAGGCCCAGGGCTGCCGACCTGAACTTCCCTATTATAATCCGCCACTGATTTCATGGAGGATGCAAATATTCACAAAAAAATAGAGTTGAGCGGACACCTGGATGTTCGGGTTCGACGGGTTCGGCCGAACTTCGGAAAAAAGTCAATGGGGACCCGACCTTTTGAGCACTAAAATGGCTGTAAAAATGTCATGGAAAGGGCTAGAGGGCTGCAAATGGCGTCAAAATGTGGTTAAGAGCATGGCAAGTGCTCTGCAAACAAATGTGGATAGGGAAATTACTTTAAATAACATAAAATATGTAAAAATTTAAAATAATAATCTTGATCTAGGAGGACCAGGTCCATATGGAGTAGGAGGTTGAGGAGGCGGTGGATGTGGCGGTGTCGGTGGAAGCGGCGGTGGAGGAGGAGGTAGCCTACACTCGTTTTTGGTTTTAAATTTTATTTTTAAAATTAGGGTACACCCCAAAACATTGGTATATATAACCTGTGATAACCCCCTCAAGTCATGCTAAACACACTAGCTGCAGAGCAGGCCAGCACCTCCAAGGGCTAAAGGGCAAGCTCAGACCATGTGCCCAATTTGGAGACCCAGAAGTTGCAGGGGCTGACCCCTGTCAGTCAGTTCGTGTAGGCGTGTGCACACTTACTGCCCCACCATGTCGCACGTCCCCGTGATGTTCACGATCCAATTTGATATCTGCTCTATCAACTTTCGATGTTCTTTTATGCGCTTACCATGGTGATTACGGGTGGCGGGGAATCAGGGTTCCAGGCCGGAGGGGGAGAGTGAGAAAAAGAGACCAAATTTAAGGGAGGATCCATTTTTAAAAATTAAAAATCAAACCCCTGTATGTATAGGGGGATCTCACACGCCCTGAATCAGTGTAGGCCTGAATGAAAGATTTCTTTGCACAAAATGGCTGTATTTCAAATGGCTGTATTTCAAATGCCTGATTCAAACACCTGTATGTAGAGGGGGTATCTCACAGGGCTGGAACCACTGTAGGCCTGAATAAATATATCTTTGCACAAAGTGGCTGTATTTCAAATTGCTGTATTTCTAATGCCTGATTCAAACCCCTGTATGTAGGGGGTATCTCACATGGTCTGAACCAGTGTAGGCCTGAAGTAAATATATCTTTGCACAAAATGGCTGTATTTCAAATGCCTGATTCAAACCCCTGTATGTAGGGGGGTATCTCACACGGTCTGAACCACTGTAGGCCTGAAGTAAATATTTCTTTGCCCAAAATGGCTGTATTTTAAAT
Organism: Bufo bufo; assembly: GCF_905171765.1. Classification (NCBI taxonomy): domain Eukaryota; kingdom Metazoa; phylum Chordata; class Amphibia; order Anura; family Bufonidae; genus Bufo; species Bufo bufo. The sequence continues at coordinate 130,691,308 of NC_053389.1, forward strand.
GGCTGTATTTCAAATGCCTGATTCAAACCCCTGTATGTAGAGGGGGTATCTCACAGGGCCTGAACCACTGTAGGCCTGAAGTAAATTTATCTTTGCACAAAATGGCTGTATTTTAAATGGCTGTATTTCAAATGCCTGATTCAAACCCCTGTATGAAGGGGGGGTATCTCACACGGTCTGAACCAGTGTATGCCTGAAGTAAATATATATTTGCACAAAATGGCTGTATTTCAACTGGCTATATTTCAAATGCCTGATTTAAACCCCTGAATGTAGAGGGGGTATCTCACACGATCTGATCCACTGTAGGCCTGAAGTAAATATATCTTTGCACAAAATGGCTATATTTCAAATGGCTGTATTTCAAATGGCTTTATTTCAAATGGCTCAATCAAACCCCTGTATGTATAGGGGGGATCACACACGCCCTGAATCAGTGTAGGCCTTAATTAAAGATTTATTTGCACAAAATGGCTGTATTTCAAATGGCTGAATCAAACCCCTGTATGTATAGGGGGATCTCACACGCCCTGAATCAGTGTAGGCCTGAATTAAAGATTTCTTTGCACAAAATGGCTGTATTTCAAATGGCTGTATTTCAAATGGCTGAATCAAACCCCTGTATGTATAGGGGGGATCTCACACGCCCTGAATCACTGTAGGCCTGAATTAATGATTTCTTTGCACAAAATAGCTGTATTTCAAATGGCTGTATTTCAAATTCCTGATTCAAACCCCTGTATGTAGAGGGGGTATCTCACAGGGCCTGAACCACTGTAGGCCTTAAGTAAATATATCTTTGCACAAAATGGCTGTATTTTAAATAGCTGTATTTCAAAAGCCTGATTCAAACCCCTGTATGTAGGGGGGTATCTCACACGGTCTGAACCAGTGTAGGCCTGAAGTAAATATATCTTTGCACAAAATGGCTGTATTTCAAATGGCTGTGTTTCAAATGTCTGATTTAAAACCCTGTTTGTAGGGGGGTATCTCACACGGTCTGAACCACTGTAGGCCTGTAGTAAATATTTCTTTGCCCAAAATGGCTGTATTTTAAATAGCTGTATTTCAAATGCATGATTCAAACCCCTGTATGTAGGGGGGTATCTCACACGGTCTGAACCAGTGTATGCCTGAAGTAAATATATATTTGCACAAAATGGCTGTATTTTAACTGGCTGTATTTCAAATGCCTGATTTAAACCCCTGTATGTAGAGGGGGTATCTCACACGGTCTGATCCACTGTAGACCTGAAGTAAATATATCTTTGCACAAAATGGCTATATTTCAAATGGCTGTATTTCAAATGGCTGTATTTCAAATGGCTCAATCAATCCCCTGTATGTATAGGGGGGATCACACACGCCCAGAATCTGTGTAGGTCTGAATTAAAGATTTCTTTGCACAAAATAGCTGTATTTCAAATGGCTGAATTAAACCCCTATATGTATAGGGGGATCTCACACGCCCTGAATCAGTGTAGGCCTGAATTAAAGATTTCTTTGCACAAAATAGCTGTATTTCAAATGGCTGTATTTCAAATGGCTGTATTTCAAATGGCTGAATCAAACCCCTGTATGTATAGGGGGGATCTCACACGCCCTGAATCAGTGTAGGCCTGAATTAAAGATTTCTTTGCACAAAATAGCTGTATTTAAAATGGCTGTATTTCAAATGGCTGTGTTTCAAATACCTGATTCAAACCCCTGTATGTAGAGGAGGTATCGCACACGGTCTGAACCACTGTAGGCCTGAAGTAAATATTTCTTTGCACAAAATGGCTGTATTTTAAATAGCTGTATTTCAAATGCATGATTCAAACCCCTGTATGTAGGGGGGTATCTCACACGGTCTGAACCAGTGTATGCCTGTAGTAAATATATATTTGCACAAAATGGCTGTATTTCAACTGACTGTATTTCAAATGCCTGATTTAAACCCGTGTATGTAGAGGGGGTATCTAACACGGTCTGATCCACTGTAGGCGTGAAGTAAATATATCTTTGCACAAAATGGCTATATTTCAAATGGCTGTATTTCAAATGGCTGTATTTCAAATGGCTCAATCAAACCCCTGTATGTATAGGGGGGATCACACACACCCTGAATCAGTGTAGGCCTTAATTAAAGATTTCTTTGCATAAAATGGCTGTATTTCAAATGGCTGTATTTCAAATGGCTGAATCAAACCCCTGTATGTATAGGGGGATCTCACACGCCCTGAATCAGTGTAGGCCTGAATTAAAGATTTCTTTGCACAAAATGGCTGTATTCCATATGGCTGTATTTCAAATGGCTGAATTAAACCCCTGCATGTATAGGGGGATCTCACACTCCCTGAATCAGTGTAGGCCTGAATTAAAGATTTCTTTGCACAAAATGGCTGCATTTCAAATGGCTGTATTTCAAATGGCTGAATAAAACCCCTGTATGTATAGGGGGGATCTCACACGCCCTGAATCACTGTAGGCCTGAATTAAAGATTTCTTTGCACAAAATAGCTGTATTTCAAATGGCTGTATTTCAAATTCCTGATTCAAACCCCTGTATGTAGAGGGGGTATCTCACAGGGCCTGAACCACTGTAGGCCTGAAGTAAATATATCTTTGCACAAAATGGCTGTATTTCAAATGCCTGATTCAAACCCCTGTATGTAGAGGGGGTATCTTACACTGTCTTAACCACTGTAGGCCTGAAGTAAATATATCTTTGCACAAAATGGCTGTATTTCAAATGGCTGTATCTCAAATTCCTGAATCAAACCCCTGTATGTAGGGGGTTATCTCACACGGTCTGGACCACTGTAGGCTTGAAGTAAATTTTTTCTTTGCCCAAAATGGCTGTATTTTAAATGGCTTTATTTCAAATGCCTGATTCAAACTCCTGTGTGTAGAGGGAGTATCTCACAGGGCCTGAACCACTGTAGGCCTGAAGTAAATATGTCTTTGTTTAAAATGGCTGTATTTTAAATGGCTGTATTTCAAATGCCTGATTCAAACCCCTGTATGTAGGGGAGTATCTCACACGGTCTGAACCAGTGTAGGCCTGAAGTAAATACAGCCATTTTGTGCAAAGATATATGTCAAATGGCTGTATTTCAAATCTCTGATTCAAACCCCTGTATGTAGAGGGTGTATCTCACAGGGCCTGAACTAGTGTAGGCCTGAATTCAATATTGGGACACCAAATGGCGGTATTTAAAATCTCTGAATGTAACCCAAATGTATTAAGGGTGTATCTCACAATGACATCTGCATCAAAGGCTGCCAGCTAAATTTTTTGTGCCCAAACGAGTGTTTGTTTAACAACTGAATTTGTCAGCAGTATATAAGCCTGTAATTTCACACGTGCTGATGCTGCAAGGCCTGAAAATAGTGTTTTTTGTCAAAAATGAGCATTTTTCAAACCCCAGAAAATGATGGGTGTTTTTCTAGATTAGAAAAAATGTGGGGGATTCAGTCAGCACAACCCTATATGCAGGTGCACATCGCTATGGCGAAATACATATACAAAGAAAAGAACACAAATGCAAGGGTACTCTGCAACCAGCACTCCACCCTGCCTCCATGCTGGATGTTGAATGAGGCATTGGTGTACATTTTGGCCAAAGCGTAATAAGCCACTCATTACGTCAAGGTCACCTTTATGAGTGGTCCCTAACACTAGTTCCTACCTGTTTATGGGCAATGACAGCTACACTTTGTGTTCTTTTCTTTGTATATGTATTTCGCCATAGCGATGTGCACCTGCATATAGGGTTGTGCTGACTGAATCCCCCACATTTTTTCTTTGTAGTATATATTGGAGGTGTGGCGATCTCCATGCAGTCATGCACACCTGACCAGCTAGTCTGCCCTGGAGGCTGGTTTTAAAGTCAGTATAAAACTGAGTCTACTTCTACAGGGCCTACCAGTAGCCATTTGGCTTTAGGAGAAGTATATCGTGGGCTCAGCATGCATGTTGGTACTTGCATCCCTGGATCCGATGAAAGCTGTAACGGCACCGGACGGGGTTAAAAGCAGAGTGTGCCTGGCGTTCATGCTGTACCTGCGCTCCCTGGACTTTGTGTGGCTGTCATGGCCCATAAACAGGTAGGAACTAGTGTTAGGGACCACTCATAGAGGCGACCTTGACGTGGTGAGTGGCTTATTACGCTTTGGCCAAAATGTACACCAATGCCTCATTCAACATCCAGCATGGAGGCAGGGCGGAATGCTGGTTGCTGAGTGCTATTGCATTTGTGTTTTTCTAGCTTAAATTGCACACTGACTAATCAAGATGTTGTAGATTCCCAAAATTGTGTTTTTTTTGGTAGGTAACAGAAATATGAAAGATGTATATATTACACTTGAATTTAACACTTTTCGATCTGGAAAATACTGTTTTTTGAAAAATAAAGTGTGTTTTTCAAACACCAGAAAATTATGGGTGTATTTCTACCTTAAATTGCACACTGACTAATACAGATGTTGTAGATTGCCCAAAAAGTCTTTTTTTGCTAACAGAATATGAAAGCTGTATATATTAAACTTGAATTTAACACTTTGCGATCTGGAAAATACTGTTTTTTGAAAAATAAAGTGTGTTTTTCAAACCCCAGAAAATGATGGGTGTATTTCTAGCTTAAATTGAACACTGACTAATACAGATGTTGTAGTTTGCCCCCAAAAAATGGTGATTTGCAATGTCCCAAAAGCTCAGATGCAGTGCTGGTGCACTGAGCATGCATAAAATTGCCGCCGCCACCCACCTTACGAACAGAATTATAAAAGTTATTTTTTTTTTGGTCAATGGCCTCAGGGCAGGGTAAAACGATTGTGTCCTGCACCCACACAACTATTTCTAGGTAGATCGCTGAGTTAGATTCTCTCCTATTCTCTCCCTGAAATCACAAGTCCAGCAGCATCCTCCCCCTACACTTGTAACAGCAGAGTGACGTGCAGCGCTACGTGACTCAAGCTTATATAGAGCCTGGGTCACATGCTGCTCTGGCCAATCACAGCCATGCCATTAGTAGGCATGGCTGTGATTGCCTCTTGGGGCAAGTAGTATGACGCTTGTTGATTGGCTGCTGTGCAGCCTTTCAAAAAGCGCCAAGAAAGCACCGAACACCGAACAAGAACCCAAACTTTTACGGAAATGTTTGGGTTCGGGTCTGAGGTCCAAAAATCCTAAAGTTCGGTACGTACGCAAACTTTACAGTTCGGGTTCGCTCAACCCTACTAAAATACACACGTCAGGAGAGTGGACAGGTCCTGTTTTAAGATTTCTGATGAGGCTACAGATGCCGATATCTTTGTTGTTCGCTCAGTACATATGCAAATCATAGTCTTTGAATTAATCTTATAACCCCTAAATTATAAAGTTATAACACACTTGCGTGGTGGTTTGATGAAGTAGCAGTAAATAGTACAGGAAATAAAGGAGGTAATTTAGAAAACACAATTAAAGCAAAAATGCTAATTGGTCTTTTACTAATTTATTCTAACATGCATGTCTACAATTAGAGGAGGCCACACTGTGATGATACTACGCTTACCTCCACACCTTGAGAGCATTCAAATCTATGCATCTTATATAGATATTGTCATTTTTACACTCGCTAATCCATATGTAGTCTTAGGGTCATATGGACTTATAATTAATATTATTAGAGTTGTACAAAATAATTTTTACCTTATTCCCATTTTCAAATAAATAACCTGTTGGGGAATTCTGTATTAATAGGGAGGATTTCCCTGTCTTTACTGTACAGCAGCAACTAAGAACATACACAGATAATATTGATTTAATTAAGAGCTATGTTTTACATCATTTCCCCTGTGGTGAACTAGTGGATCACTGCTAAAGATTTGATATTGTGGAGGATCATCACTAAAAAGTTAATTTTGTAAGTAACTGCCAAAGCACTTAAATTGTAAAAACATTATTTTATCCTTATCCCAAATGGGTTTATATAGACATCAAATAGTCAAAACTAGCAGTCTTAGTGCAGTTGCAGGGGTGATGGGCTGGTCCCGCCCCCTTGTTAGCGAGTCTTTGCTGAGCAGACCTAGAGGGAGGACGTGTTTATGTAAGCTGCTGAGAACTAGGCCTAGTCTAGGAGCCCCAAAGCTAGGGAATGCCCTGAAGGGAAGAATGAGTGCACCACTGCATGCCTGGTCCATGGAGTAGTAATTAGCCACCCTGGAGAAACTGCAACCACCCTGGTGTACTAATGCGGGGGGCTTGGAAGGAGTTGTCCCCTTGGGTGCCATCTGATGGAAGCTCTCATTGCTAGAGTATTGGGAAGCTGGAGCCACACTCATCCCCCCCACACTCCTTCTCTCCTCCAGGCCTAGCGCAGTAGTGACATCATGATGTGTGCACCATGGCCGCACTGGGCCCGGAAGAGAAAAGGAGTGTGGGGGGATGAGTGCTGTCAGTGAGGGAAAGGATATCCCGCTCCCCGGTGCTCCAGCAATGAAAGCTATGTGAGGAGGCCACTAGGAGTCATGATACTGTATGGAGGGCCACTGAGGGTCATTATACTGTGTGATGGGACACTAGGGGTCATTATACACTATGAGGAGCCACTAGGGGTTGATTATACTATAAGGGGGGCACTGAGGGTCAATATACTAAATAGGGGCACACGGAGGTCATTATACTGTATAGGGGGCATTGGAAATCATTATACTGTGTGTATTTGGGGTGTCACTGGGGGTCTCTGTATGTGGGGAGCTACATGGGGACATTACACTGTGAGGGGCCACAGGGGGACATTATACTAAGTGAGGCCAGAGGATAGCATAAAACCAAGTGGAGGGCCACAATGGGGCATTATAGTGTGTATGGGGCCACAGGGGATGTTATATAGTGTGTGGGGGACACAATTAAGCATGATAGTGTGTGGGAGAGGCACATAAGGCATTAAATAGTATGTGGGGGCCACAGGGGGCATTATAGTGTGTTTCGGGGGCCACATGGGGCATTATAGTGTGTGGTGGCTAGAAATGAGCAAAGTTGTTGATTCAGACTCTTCATCATATTTTTCTAATAGAATTGCTTATCTATGAAACAAGGTGGACACCCGAATAACATAAAATAAAATAGATAGCTTTTTCACCCCAATTTATGAATCAAGGCTTCATAGAATTGTTTATCTATTTAACAAGGTGGACACCCCATTAATAGTAGAACTAGACAATTTATTCACCCCAATTTGAAAATTAAGGCCTAATGGAATTCATTATATATTAAACAAGGGGTACACTGTTCAATTAGATAGCTCTGTGCCCTACACAGGGATTGAGGCAAAGTTTCATATGGATTCCTTCAGCTTTAGATTACAGAGCCTGCACTGTCCCACAGTCTCCCTATTCTCTCCCTATGCTCACCCTATGGTGTCTAAAAACTCTCCCTACAACAGTGAAATGGCGGAGCCCGCACGGGATGAGACTTTTAAAGAGCTGCGACATTGCACAGAATGGCCATTTGCTAATTGGCTGGCTGCATAGTATTATGGGTTATATCACATTCTTGGGCTTCTTACTTTCACTTTGTAACATTTGTAGCCGCAATTTTAGGAAAAAAATGATTTGTTACCATAAAGCGCGAGGAAATTCGGATTAATTGCAAATCGAATTTTTCCTAAACTTTGAATCAAATTCCACTTCAAATGCTTCGATTCACTGAACACTAGTGGGTGCCACAGGGGGACATTACACTATGTGAGGGCAACAATAGGGCATTTTAGTATGTGTGTGGGGACACAAGAGGCATTATATAGTGTAGGGGCCACAGGGGCATTACACTATGTGTGGGGACCACAATGGAGCATTATAGTGTGTGGGAGGGGTCACAGAGGGCATTATATAGTGTGTGGGGGGCACAGTGGCCATTATAGAATCAGCCTCTTGTCAATTTTTTTAATTTATTTTAATAAAAGTTTTAAGATCCTGCCCCAGAAACAAGTATTTTTACTTTTGTTCATGTTCTTAGGAATCTGTTGATTACTGGTGTGGAGCTGCCAATCTTTCATGCTGTGGAGCTTTCCCAGGATGTCGAAGCCCAATAGGCCACCAGAGCCCCCCGCAAGACGTCGGCCAGATACATACATGGGAGTCGCAACAGGATAACACAGTTGGGACACCAGAATGGGAAGTTTGTTTTGAGAAGGCAGAGCGGATGATGGAAAAGTGAGAAATCTAAGATGTCTGTGTGGCGAACTCCAAGATGTGGCTGAAAGTCATCATGGCAGGCTTCATAGAAAGGAGATGAGGAAAAAGACAACACTGGAGACACCACTGGAGGTAAGAGGTATGTAGTGGTAAGAGATATGTAGTGCTGTGTACTCCTGTATGAACAGGCAGTATGCAATATGCTGTTGGTTGGGCTTGCTCACGGCTGTAGCCTGCATCTCACTTCCTCAATCCCCTCCTCCATATTGTAATTAGAGACAACAAGAAGACGAGGAGGAGGTCAGAATATGGCAGCTGGTGCTGGCTACCACAGAGAGGCAGCTTCTTGAGAGGCATTTTGTGCTACTGGGGAAGTATATTGTGCTACATTGTGGTATTTGGTTTTTCTGCAATACTAAATATCAAAGTGTAGCACAATATATTACTCTGACAAGCAGAAAGAAAATGCTAAAGTGCAGCACAATGTATTGTCCGACAGAACTAAATACCCGAGGGCAGAACAATATAACACCCCCGCAGAACCAAATACCACAGTGCAGAACAAAATACAACCCCAGCAGAACCAACTACCACATCAAATTGTACTGCACTTTTGTATTTGGTTCTGCTGGGGTGGTATATTGTCCTGCACTTTTGTATTTGGTTCTGCTGGGGCAGTATATTTCGCTGCACTTTTGTATTTGGTTCTTCTTCAATAGCGAATACAAAAGTGAAGCACAACATATTGCTCCTCTATGGTATTGCTGCCATAGAGGGGCCTCTTTGCTGGCCCTGCCTACTTGAGTTGAACTGCCTTCTCATGTTGGCCCTGCCTTCTGTCTTTTTTGGGCCCACCCAGAGGATGTGGCCACTTTTATTTTATTTTTCAGGACCACTATAAATTCCCACCCCTGGATGGGAAACTGAGGCTGTGTATGTAGAGGGCTATATTTTATGCAGAGTGAGGTAGGGAGACAGCTAAACTAAGTTCTGGAAACTTTGAGGAACACACTACAAAGATTCATGCTGCAACACACTGGGAGATCCAGCTTGAGAGTCACGTGGAGTGGCACTGATGCCCGCCACATCAGAAAATGTACAGAGCTGAGGTGCACAGAGGTTATTAAAGGGTTTCTGTCACCCCACAAAACTCATATTTTTTTTTTTGGATAGTTAGATTCCTCATAGCGCGATATAGGGGAATATAATAGTCTTACTTACTTTCATGCGGCCGATTTTTTATAAAACAAAGTTTTATAATATGTAAATGAGGGCTCTGCCAGCAAGTAGGGCGTCTACTTGCTGGTAGCCGCAGCAGAAAACCGCCCCCTCGCCGTGTTGATTGACAGGGCCAGCCGTGATCTCCTCCTCCGGCCGGCCCTGTCAGTAATTCAAAAATCGCGCGCCTCTGGTCATTCGGCGCAGGCGCTCTGAGATGAGGAGGCTCGTCTCCTCAGCACTCCCTCAGTGCGCCTGCGCCGATGACATCACCGAAAGAGAAGACAACATCGGCGCAGGCGCACTGAGGGAGTGCTGAGGAGACGAGCCTCCTCATCTCAGAGCCCCTGCGCCGAATGACCAGAGGCGCGCGATTTTTGAAATACTGACAGGGCCGGCCGGAGGAGGAGATCACGGCTGGCCCTGTCAATCAACACGGCGAGGGGGCGGTTTTCTGCTGCGGGTACCAGCAAGTAGACGCCCTACTTGCTGGTAGAGCCCTCATTTACATATTATAAAACTTCGTTTTATAAAGAATCGGCCGCATGAAAGTAAGTAAGACTATTATATTCTCCTATATCGCGCTATGAGGAATCTAACTATCCAAAAAAAAAAAAAAGAGTTTTGTGGGGTGACAGAAACCCTTTAAATTGGTTACAAAATCAAGACCTTATATATCTACAGTGATGGAATAATAAAAAATGTGTTTCTTAGAAGGTAACAAAAAAGTGCTTGGTCCTTAAAGGGATTATCCCATGATTAATGTAAAAAAAAAGAAGAGAGAATCATACATAGTTTAGTACATGAAAACCTCTTTCTAAGAAAGTTTGAACCAGCTCTGTACCTTACATAGATCCAGAGATCTCCTTATTCATTGCTCCAATTGTTCTGCTAGATTTATTTCAAGCTGGCAGCCCAGTGGCCGTGTCCTTTCTCAGAGGCCATGTCTCATATGCTGCAACTGGTGGCAGTTGAACGATGGAACTGAGCATGTGCTTCCATCACAGTGAGCAGGACAGAGAAATTAGAAAAAGAACAAACAGCAGGTGGCGCTTTACAGATAGATTTAATTGAATAACTCAGTAGCTACCATACATTTTTAATTACATGCAATTACAACATTATTCAGGTCCCGATGCTTGTTTGAAAACTGTTGATTATTATTTTTGGAAAAAACCCTTTAAGACCCAAAAAAGACTGGTCTTTAAGGTGTTAAATTAAATATGAAAACAGTATGAAGAAAACTAAGGTCCCTCTAGTGGTGAAGGAAAGTTTTACCACTCTACGTTCTGACTTTTACAGTGGATTTGAAGTTCTGAATAAAGAAAAAAAATGAAGCTGAGACTGATATAAAGGTATATTAAGAAATTAATCAGCATCGCATTTTAGAGCTGGTCAGAATAAAAAGACAAAATCGTATTCAAGGGTGAACAGTATCACAAAGAATAGAATTACAGTAAGTTTCGTACAATAGCTGACTCAGAATGAAGTCATTTATAATGGCATGGATATGAAAGACTTCAGCAGACACAAAAAGACATGTTAAAACTGTCTATTATGTTCCTATTACATCAAACATATTTGCACATTAGACAGAGAAGTGTTCCTCCTTTAAACGTTGAAAGTTTTGTGCTAACAGAAAGATCCATTTCCTCACTTATGAGTTTCAAGACACGGTGCCATTTGCGCTGATACAGAAAATATTTGAGTAGGCTTAAAGACATTAATGGTTGATTTCAAGTCCATGGTCTGTCAGTGTGACATGAAAATTAAGTCCAGAGATTCACTGAATAAAAATAGGAAACTTGATGAAAAGTAGACCATGACCCACTTATATAATTGTATTAGCATAAAACATATTAAAAAGTATTCTCAGAGGAGGTTGCATTCTAATCCCATTTTAGAAGATTTTTTCAGCTGAAGGAAGAGACCAGAAATGTTAACAGCAGATTCTAAAAGTCACCTGAACATTTTCTCTATTTTGATGTCATGAAATAACAGTAATAACAAAATGTAAAAAATTATATTCTATAACTACTGATTTTATTAATAATATCTACAATTACTACTACTGATCATAATACTATAACTACTTACTGCTAACAATAATCATAGCAAAATAATATCAAAAATTATTTCTTTACTACTTCTGAAAATATCAACTACTGCTGATCATTACTACTAAACTACTTATAATAATAATAATCATAGTGAAATAGTAACATCAGCAATTTCCACTGTACTGCTACTGATAATATCCTCATCAATTAGTACTGTACTATTACTGCATATTATTATTAATTACCACTGTACTAATTCTGATAATAAAATATTAATATCAATAACTATTAATATACTACTACTGCAACCTACACTACTACTACTAATAAATAATAATTATAATAATATCAACAATTAGTACACTAATACTACTATTACAAATAATATAATATGAAAAATGATGGTTATTCTGCTGCTACTACTACTACTACTACTACTACTAATAATAATAATAATAATAATAATAATAATATCAACAATAACTACTGTAATAAAAAATATTATTATTAGGAAAATATTACTTTACTACTACTACTCATAATATGAGCTATTTTTACACGACTACTAATGTTAATAATAATATAAAAAATGATTACTCTACTATTACTAATAATAGTATGAAAAATGATGGTTATTTTGCTACGAGATAAAAAGATAGACCAGGCACTCAATATATGTAGTCAAGGTTGAGAAGTTAATTGAAAAGTATTTATTATTTAATTAAAATTATTTAATAAACTATCTGATATGGCATAGCAGCATAAGAATTACATACAACATAAGTGGCAGCAATAATACATATAACAGCATAAAAATCACATAAAAGCAAATTGCATAAAAACTAATTAGCAGCGATGGGTGCTCAGCAAAAGTGCAGTGGTGCAATCAATAGCAGCAATAATTATCAAAGTCCAGCCATGGACAACCGCAATCCATATATTAATCTTTGCCAATAATGATCCTCCTATATCTCAGGATGATACTATTAGATCAACATGTTCTTAGATGCTCACAGTTCCATAAAATGTTGCTACTGACTTTCTGTAACAGCGCACACACGTGTATCACCAGTCTTTTCAACGGAGCAGGGAAGACCAAGAGACACAGTGCGGTAACGTCCCGCGGTGGCGTCCCACCTAATTGTAGTTACTGTGTCAATATTACCTTAGTCTGGTCGATGTTCACCTGTATGGACTTAGCGATTCGTGATGGAGCAAATGTCAGCTGACTGCGCGCTCGTTGGAACTTCGTATCGCCAGCTGACTGTGCGCTTGGTAAGGTTACGTGTCGCCAGAGTTTTCTCCAAAGGTTGACGGCCTTTTTACTGCAGCCTTCTTTGATTCAAATCCAGGGGAGCTTCTTTACCAGCATGCCGGTGCAAGGTATAACCCATACGCGTTTCGGGGATGTAAAAATGACCCCTTCCTCAGTGGTGACCTTGCAATGTTTCCCCTCCTCCTTTTATATTCTGATTCAAGTGAGTATCAAAGTCTGAACTGGACTCACATCATCCCAGAGATAGATGTAAAACCCGGATTTTCCATGGTGCGGTTTCTGTGCGTTTGCTATGCAGTTTTTCTTATAAAATTGCGTTTTTTGCACCATAAGCTGCTTTAATATAGTATAAAACATAGTGAATATAAAATAAATGTAAAATATATTGAATTTATATAAAATACACTGTAAAACCATCATTTAATCCACAATACAGCCATAAAGGTTAAATTAAATGGGTTCCCTGACATACATCTTTGTGTGGAGCCCATTAGCACAAGGGGGGGGGGGGGCATAATTACATGTCCCCCATTGTGTCCAGGGACATTATATTCACAGGAACCCAAATAATTCCCAATCTTGCCAAAGTTGGGGGCGGATCTGGTGCTCTGGAAACGGTACATAGACGACGTTGTTTTTATTTGGAGGGGATCAGATTCATCATTGAGCTCCTTTTTATCTGATATAAACTGTAATAATCTGAACCTCCATTTTACATCAAATATCAGCAAGACCCACATCGAGTTTTTAGATTTAAAAATTGATATCAATGTGGATAGGTTGATCTGTAGCATCTACCATAAGCCGAAAGCCAAAAATAACTTTATATTACATTCCAGCTGCCGCCTTCCTAGGTGGCTGCTGAATGTACCAATGAGTCAGTTCAGCCGCCTTAAGAGAAATTGCACAATTGATGACACATTTGTTAAAGAGGCTGAAACCTTAAAACAGCAGTTCATTGAGAAGAACTATCCAAATGACTGCATTGAAGGGGCCCTAAATAAGGTCAAAGATCTGGATCGCAAAGAATTTTTTGTGGAAAAAGCAGCAGAGTCTCAAAATGATCTGATGCTGTGTGAAGGATTACAGACTGTGTTACCCTTTAACACCCAACACAAGAAAGTTGAAGACATCATCACAAAACATTGGCCCTTCCTGCAAAAAGACAAGGTTATAGGGCCTATGATATCAACAAAACCCAAAATAGTGTACACACGTGCAGACAATCTGGGTTTAAAAATAGCTCCCACAGTAAAAAGATCGAATCAATTGAGAGATAAACACTGGCTATGTTTTGAGGGGTTTTATAGATGTAACTCCTGTCCTAATTGCAAAAAAACAAGTTTTCCTAAAAAAAACATGAAAGCCATTTCAAACAGCAATGGCTATTCACATGAAATAAAAACTTTTTTAACATGCAATAGCAAGAGTGTCATTTATTTGTTGACATGCCCCTGCAAGAAACAATATGTTGGCCGCACTAAGGCTACTTTCACACTTGCGGCAGGACGGATCCGACAGGCTGTTCACCATGTCGGATCCGTCCTGCGGCTATTTCGCCGTGCCGCCGGACCGCCGCTCCGTCCCCATTGACTATAATGGGGACGGGGGAAGAAGCTCCGGCACAGCACGGCGGTGCACGGCGAAAGGCTGACATGCAGTAATTTTAGTCCGGCGGCCTTTCGCCGTGCACCGCCGTGCTGCGCCGGAGCTCCGCCCCCATTGTAGTCAATGGGGACGGAGCGGCGGTCCGGCGGCACGGAGAAATAGCCGCAGGACGGATCCGACATGGTGAACAGCCTGTCGGTTCCGTCCTGCCGCAAGTGTGAAAGTAGCCTAAGAGAATTTTAAAAAAGAGGATCTCTGAGCATGTGGCCAACATACGCAGGGGTTATGAGAATCATACTGTCTCAAAACATTTTAAAATGTGTCATAACAAAGAACCTACGGGCCTGATTTATACGGCACTAGCCAAGGTAGAACCAGATTAGAGATGTCAAGATTAGAATCCAAATTGATATTTGATTTTGGCTCATTGGTACCTAATGGGTTAAATGCAGATTGAAAATTATTTGGGTTCCTGTGAATATAATGTCCCTGGACACAATGGGGGACATGTAATTCTGTCCCCCCCCCTCCTTGTGCTAATGGGCTCCACACAAAGATGTATGTCAGGGAACCCATTTAATTTAACCTTTATGGCTGTATTGTGGATTAAATGATGGTTTTACAGTGTATTTTATATAAATTCAATATATTTTACATTTATTTTATATTCACTATGTTTTATACTATATTTAAGCAGCTTATGGTGCAAAAAACGCAATTTTATAAGAAAAACCGCATAGCAAACGCACAGAAACCGCACCATGGAAAATCCGGGTTTTACATCTATCTCTGGGATGATGTGATTCCAGTTCGGACTTTGATACTCACTTGAATCAGAATATAAAAGGAGGAGGGGAAACATTGCAAGGTCACCACTGAGGAAGGGGTCATTTTTACATCCCCGAAACGCGTATGGGTTATACCTTGCACCGGCATGCTGGTAAAGAAGCTCCCCTGGATTTGAATCAAAGAAGGCTGCATTAAAAAGGCCGTCAACCTTTGGAGAAAACTCTGACAACACGTAACCTTACCAAGCGCACAGTCAGCTGGCGATACGAAGTTCCAACGAGCGCGCAGTCAGCTGACATTTGCTCCATCACGAATCGCTAAGTCCATACAGGTGAACATCGACCAGACTAAGGTAATATTGACACAGTAACTACAATTAGGTGGGACTCCACCGCGGGACGTTACCGCACTGTGTCTCTTGGTCTTCCCTGCTCCGTTGAAAAGACTGGTGATACACGTGTGTGCGCTGTTACAGAAAGTCAGTAGCAACATTTTATGGAACTGTGAGCATCTAAGAACATGTTGATCTAATAGTATCATCCTGAGATATAGGAGGATCAATATTGGCAAAGATTAATATATGGATTGCGGTTGTCCATGGCTGGACTTTGATAATCATTACTGCTATTGATTGCACCACTGCACTTTTGCTGAGCACCCATCGCTGCTAATTAGTTTTTATGCAATTTGCTTTTATGTGACTTTTATGCTGTTATATGTATTATTGCTGCCACTTATGTTGTATGTAATTCTTATGCTGCTATGCCATTTCAGGGAGTTTAATTAAATAATAAATACTTTTCAATCAACTTCTCAACTTTGACTACATATTTTGAGTGCCTGGCCTATCTTTTTATCTATTGACTACTTCCCTGAGGCTGGGTGGGTCACAATAGACCAAGAGCACCTGTTCCATATTGTCTAGCTGTAGTGATCCACAGATACTCCATTTTGTTATTTTGATACTGCTAATAATAATAATAATAATAATTATATCAACAATTTCTATTGTACTACTATTACTGCTACTACTACTACTACTACTAATAATAATAATAATATCATCAATTGCTACTATAATAATATTATTAATATTAATAATATTATGAAAAATTATTACTTTAATACAACTCATAATAAGAACTATTTTTACACTACTACTAATGCTAATAATAATATAAAAATGAATATTTTACTATTACTAATAATATTATAAAAAATGATGGTTATTCTGCTACTACTACTATTACTTCTGCTGCTGCTGCTACTACTACTATTGTTACTACTAATTATAATTTCAACAATTACTACAATAATAATAATAATAATAATTATTATTATTATTATTATTATTATTATTATTATTATTCGAACATCTCCCGGGATGGTTCGCGATTGCGTGAACACGATCAAATGTTCGCGAACCACAAGTTTGAGGCAGGTCCCATTCATTTTAATGGCACAAATCGTCCCAACACATGGACAGTGACATATCAGATGTATTATTTGAATTTGCGATCTCCATTCATTATTTTTTTCAATGTGAAATAACGGCAATATAATTTTTACATACACGCATGCGCACACCAGTTATAATTTTTTTTTTTTTCAATACCGTTTGTCACTCTATGTAGCAGAGGGAACGCAGCAAAACAGCAAACAAATGCTGCAGTACCTAAATCCACTATATAGAAAGTATATTATTGGTATACACCCCACTTCCATCAGTTTTTTGGGGGGGAGACTGGTATATCACACCAGTTCTAATTATTTTTTCCATTACTGTTTGTCACTGTGTGTAGCAGAGGGAACGCAGCAAAACCGCAAACAAATGCTGCTGTACCCAAATGCCTCAACAACCTTCCGGAGGGCTAAGAATCTGCGTTACCAATTGGTCCTTGGTCATTATGCCTGTAAGGAGGTGAGGTTGTTTGGCAACAAAGGGTCACCATGGGGTAGTAAAGAATGTGGAAAGTGCGTTGCCTGTGCCAACATGGACAGGGCAACTCACTTCCACAATGCTGCAGGGGATAAAGTGTTCAAGATCACACATACAATCACCTGTACGACAGTTGGGGTCATCTATTGGGCAAGTTGCCCGTGTGATCTCATCTATGTGGGACTGACATCTCGACACTTGAGAAGAAGGGTTAGGGAACATGTACTTTCTATTCAGGCAGCTAAAGATAAGAAAGACACTACACAACTTAAAACCCTGGCCAGACACTTTAAAGAGAGGCATGACTCAGATGGTACCCTACTTCGTATTGGGGTATCGACCTAGTTCTTTTCTCTCCAAGAGGAGGGGATTGGAAGAAAATACTAGCCCAAAAAGAAACACAATGGATCTTTCTATTAAACACAATTGCACCACTGGGTTTGAATGAGGGTAATAGTTTTGGGCCTTCAAAACCCTTCCTTTAATTCCTCTTTCACTCCTTTTCCGTTGATGTTATCTGTGTTGTATTCCTCACTGCCCTCGACTCAAATTACGTGGCTCTCCTCGGGTCATCTCTATCCTGGGTCTGGGCCTGACGCCTGGGACCGTTGTTTTTAACTGTTATTTTAATTGGTCTTTGTGTATTTTAACAGGTCCTTATATATCCAAGTGTCTTATCCTGCCTGCTGCTAATAATATTTTATATACAGTACAGATCAAAAGTTTGGACACACCTTCTCATTCAAATAGTTTTCTTTATTTTCATGACTATGAAAATTGTGGATTCACACTGAAGGCATCAAAACTATGAATTAACACATGTGGAATTATATACATAACAAACAAGTGTGAAACAACTGAAAATATGCCATATTCTAGGTTCTTCAAAGTAGCCACCTTCTGCTTTGATTACTGCTTTGCACACTCTTGGCATTCTCTTGATGAGCTTCAAAAGGTGTTAATTCATAGTTTTGATGCCTTCATAGTCATGAAAATAAAGAAAACTCTTTGAATGAGAAGGTGTGTCCAAAATAGAGCTGAGTCCTTGATGCCTGCTGCAAGTGATGCCTTCTTTTCCATCAGGGAATGCACGAACTGGATGGACTGTTCTATTTTGTTGGGTTGGAGGGGGTAGTATTATTAGTAATGTACCCCTCTAGTGTGGGGTGACAATCTATAGATAATGAATGGAATCATGTTTTTGTCATATATGGTGTTGATCTCTGTTTTACATACTTTGTGATTTACATTTGCGCAATTTTTTATATTTTTGATTTACCTAGCATATATTCATACTGCACTAATATCAGCAACCCTTTTTTTATATATTTTTTATTTTGTGTGACATAATTGGCATATTGTTACGTATGCTATATTATCATGTTTTGCACTGCATGTTCACTGCCACCAAGCACTTGCACTTTTTTTGTTGTGCACGTATCACTGTTAATTATATTTAATTATAGTTATTTTTTAATTTTTTAATTTTTTCACTGTATATATTCATGTATAAACTTTGATAAGCTTCAGCTTAATATTAACACGTTCTGTCCTTCATAGAGCAGTGCCATGTATGTAATATTGTAACCATGTATTTATACAATTGTGTGTAATGTGTTTATATAATATTGACTACCTAATAATAGATGGCAGTTTATATATGTATGCATATTTGCGTATATCAAGATATATGATTCGGATTGATCTATTTAACTATCTATTTATTCATTTATTTATTTATTTGTATCAGGTTTATGTAATGTCCTGCTATTATTATATTAGCTTTGATATGCATTCGCACTTTAGGAGGGTTATATATATATATATATATATATATATATATATACAGAGCAAAAAACGAAGGCAGCACTCCAATTAGTGAAGAAAGTGGAAGGTTTATTCACCCAACCAGCAGCAACGTTTCAGCTCTCTCTATGGAGCCTTTGTCCAGCTGAGTAACATGTGCATAGTGACGTACATAAGTAGTGACAGTGATTAACATAATTACAAATCAATTCAAATTGTCATAATCACAGATAAGATAAATATAAAAAATGCAGTCATATAAATGATATACTTCATCCATGCGACTAGTGTACATATAATAGCGAATACGTGCATACATAAAAATACATAGTATAATTCATATTGTGTAAAATATACCCCACTCTTGCATAATTGATAATCATTGCAGCAGTGAAAAAGGTGTGTGAATAAAAAAGTTGATTAAAAACCTTTGAATGGATCGGTGCAGGCTGAAGCAACATGGTGGAAACTGCTGGCGTCCGGAAACAGCAACGGCGCATGCGCCGCACTGTCTGTTATCGCGAGACTTGTACTGGAGCTGAATATCATTACAGACCATAACAAAGATGGCCACTATGGGAGCAACCTGTTAGGGCGCATGCGCAACACAGCATTATCGCCCATCCAGCTTAACATAGCACTAATATATATAGGCATATACCGCAATGTTCAGCAGAGAAGCCGATCCATAGATCGGGGGCCGGCGGTTCAATGCCAGTCACCGTCAGGACATCCATCTCGACAGGGGGGCGTGGCTATCATACCAACTCCACCCCGTCATTCAGATATATCGGCGCATCCGCTCCAAAGCGCTCATAACTGGTTGTTCCCATAGTGGCCATCTTTGTTATGGTCTGTAATGATATTCAGCTCCAGTACAAGTCTCGCGATAACAGACAGTGCGGCGCATGCGCCGTTGCTGTTTCCGGACGCCAGCAGTTTCCACCATGTTGCTTCATCCTGCACCGATCCATTCAAAGGTTTTTAATCAACTTTTTTATTCACACACCTTTTTCACTGCTGCAATGATTATCAATTATGCAAGAGTGGGGTATATTTTACACAATATGAATTATACTATGTATTTTTATGTATGCACGTATTCGCTATTATATGTACACTAGTCGCATGGATGAATTATATCATTTATATGACTGCATTTTTTATATTTATCTTATCTGTGCTTATGACAATTTGAATTGATTTGTAATTATGTTAATCACTGTCACTACTTATGTACGTCACTATGCACATGTTACTCAGCTGGACAAAGGCTCCATAGAGAGAGCTGAAACGTTGCTGCTGGTTGGGTGAATAAACCTTCCACTTTCTTCACTAATTGGAGTGCTGCCTTCGTTTTTTGCTCTGTGTCTACAATTTGGACCTTGGTTACAGGTCTTATAAGGAGGATTTTTTGCACCCGTGTATATTTCTTTTGGAGTGCTGCTTCTTTTCTTTACTTTTCTATATTTGGACCCTAAGAAGCCAAGCACCTACAACATGGATCACATCAATGGAGGTATACACCCTGATGTACACTGCTCAAAAAAATAAAGGGAACACTTAAACAACACAATGTAACTCCAAGTCAATCACACTTCTGTGAAATCAAAGTGTCCACTTAGGAAGCAACACTGAGTGACAATCAATTTCACATGCTGTTGTGCAAATGGGATAGACAACAGGTGGAAATTATAGGCAATTAGCAAGACACCCCCAATAAAGGAGTGGTTCTGCAGGTGGTGACCACAGACCATTTCTCAGTTCCTATGCTTCCTGGCTGATGTTTTGGTCACTTTTGAATGCTGGCGGTGCTTTCACTCTAGTGGTAGCATGAGACGGAGTCTACAACCCACACAAGTGGCTCAGGTAGTGCAGCTTATCCAGGATGGCACATTAATGCGAGCTGTGCCAAGAAGGTTTGCTGTGTCTGTCAGCGTAGTGTCCAGAGCATGGAGGCGCTACCAGGAGACAGGCCAGTACATCAGGAGACGTGGAGGAGGCCGTAGGAGGGCAACAACCCATCAGCAGGACCGCTACCTCCGCCTTTGTGCAAGGAGGAACAGGAGGAGCACTGCCAGAGCCCTGCAAAATAACCTCCAGCAGGCCACAAATGTGCATGTGTCTGCTCAAACGGTCAGAAACAGACTCCATGAGGGTGATATGAGGGCCCGACGTCCACAGGTGGGGGTTGTGCTTACAGCCCAACACCGTGCAGGACGTTTGACATTTGCCAGAGAACACCAAGATTGGCAAATTCGCCACTGGCGCCCTGTGCTCTTCACAGATGAAAGCAGGTTCACACTGAGCACATGTGACAGACGTGACAGAGTCTGGAGACGCCGTGGAGAACTCTCTGCTGCCTGCAACATCCTCCAGCATGACCGGTTTGGCATTGGGTCAGTAATGGTGTGGGGTGGCATTTCTTTGGAGGGCCGCACAGCCCTTCATGTGCTCGCCAGAGGTAGCCTGAGTGCCATTAGGTACCGAGATGAGATCCTCAGACCCCTTGTGAGACCATATGCTGGTGCGGTTGGCCCTGGGTTCCTCCTAATGCAAGACAATGCTAGACCTCGTGTGGCTGGAGTGTGTCAGCAGTTCCTGCAAGACGAAGGCATTGATGCTATGGACTGGCCCGCCCGTTCCCCAGACCTGAATCCAATTGAGCACATCTGGGACATCATGTCTCGCTCTATCCACCAACGTCACGTTGCACCACAGACTGTCCAGGAGTTGGCAGATGCTTTAGTCCAGGTCTGGGAGGAGATCCCTCAGGAGACCGTCCGCCACCTCATCAGGAGCATGCACAGGCGTTGTAGGGAGGTCATACAGGCACGTGGAGGCCACACACACTACTGAGCCTCATTTTGACTTGTTTTAAGGACATTACATCAAAGTTGGATCAGCCTGTAGTGTGTTTTTCCACTTTAATTTTGAGTGTGACTCCAAATCCAGACCTCCATGGGTTAAAAAATTTGATTTCCATTTTTTTATTTTTGCGTGATTTTGTTGTCAGCACATTCAACTATGTAAAGAACAAAGTATTTCAGAAGAATATTTAATTAACTCAGATCTAGGATGTGTTATTTTTGTGTTCCCTTTATTTTTTTGAGCAGTGTATTTTCCTACACGCCTGAAGATGGAGAGAGGATATTGCAGGAGTCGGTGAGAGACATTTCCTTTTTGTCCACATTTTCTGCCACTGATCTTAAAAAGAAATATGAAAATGAAAACAAGCGTCTTATTAGCCTGGATTTGCATCTTATAACGCTAAGTGAATATCATCTTGCACACAGGATCCCAAGAGGGATGCGTTCGCATCTAAGGCCTGATTTTCAAATAATGCTGATTTTTGTTCTAGATTTGTTCAGATTTCGAACAAATATGCGTTTGATATTATTTTACTCAACGTTGAATTTTTGCAGAAAGAAAAAATGACAGTACAGGGAACTCTTGATGAACTGATAGTGAAATTGAAAAATGTGCTATCCACAGAGGACTTTGACTCCTATATGTCTAATAGTGTACCACATTTTGATAAATTTAAGGCGGATCTGCAAAGTAAGAAACGTGTCAAATGGATGCGAGATTTGAATGATTATGCAACAGGCTTTATCTACAACTGGCAAGGAGACCAAAGGAGAAATCGCAGGATGCCAGGGGAGAAATATGGCCCTATTTCTCCTTCCAGGAATAAAAAGTCACAGGGACACTCTTCTCGGGACAATGCTACAGATTCACAATTGGATACTATGCCCTCTGTTTCTTTTTTAGGGGCAACCCCCGAGTCAACAGGACTCGCAGAGGGGGGAGGAGACAACATAAACAGAAGAAAAGGGAAAAATGTGCAGCCCCAACAGGGCAGGACTCTAAGACGCAAGATATAGGGCATGACACAGTGGTAAATATTTCTTCGGCACAATTGAGTACTGTACAATTATCTGTGCTAAACAAAGGTCTATCATTCTGTCCTGTAAATACTACAAAATGGTTCGATTTAGAAATGGATCTGCAGAGATTCTTACGTAATATTAAATTGAAGGAATTTTTTGCGAACCAGGATGCTAGACCTTTGGCTGAGAATGTAGGCACCAGTGAATTGAACCTGAAAAATTTGGGGTTATTCCTCAAAAGTGACTTTACTCCAGTCATAGACCATCCTGCTATTGAGGCTTTTGGTCTCGCGGTTAAACGCGACATCGAAAACCTCAAACAGGATACATCCCAGCATCCATTGAAATTTGCTAATATCACTTCAGCAGAAATTTCGGCACTTAGAGATCTGGCTTCGGACCGCAGCCTCACCATCAAGTCTGCTGACAAAGGTGGTGGGGTTGTGGTCATGGACACCGGATCCTATGTGGCTGAAATCAGGGAGCAATTGGCTGATACTAAGGTTTATGAGAGGATCTATAATGATCCGAAGTTTGTGTTACTGAGAGAGCTTAAGGATATTCTGATTGGAGCACAAGCAAAAGGTGTAATTGATGACAATATTTTTTCATTTCTGTACTGTGACAAGCCGACAACGCCCATTTTATATACTTTACCGAAAATACATAAATCTCTGACTCCACCCCCGGGACGCCCCATCGTCTCGGGAATGGACTCATTGTTTTGTAAAGTAGCCATCTTTCTTGACAAAATCTTGCGTCCTTATGCAGTAGCATCACGCTCCCATATTAGAGACACCAATGACTTTTTAACCAAGATTGCAGATCTGACCATACCTAAGGGGGCATTATTGGCTTCATTTGACGTGGTAAGCCTTTATACCTCTATAGAACACGAGTTAGGTATACGAGTCATTGAACAGATTCTAGAAAGGACACAATACAGTAGTGACTGTCAACAGTTCTTGAGCTCCCTACTCAGGTTCATCCTGACCAGGAATTATTTCCTATTCCAGGATGATTTTTTCCTACAATTGCGTGGGACCGCGATGGGGTCCAACGTGGCGACGACTTATGCAAATCTGTACATGTCCCATCTTGAGGAATCGGTCGTCTATGTGTGCCACCACTTCAGCCATGTGCTGGGGTGGTGGCGGTACATCGACGACATTTTCCTGATTTGGGTCGGCGCCACGGAGGACCTCATCGCCTTCCACGTCTTTCTTAACACCATTGATCCCAGTGTTAAATTTACACTTTCCCATTCTGAGTCCACAATACAATTTTTAGATACTCAGGTTAGCATCCAAAATGACAAGCTAGTAACTGACTTATATGTAAAACCAACAGATAAAAATACACTGTTGCGCTATGAGAGCCACCATCCAAAACCTATGCTAAGGTCACTCCCTTTCAGTCAACTTCTTCAAGTGAAGAAAATTGTACAAGATCCAGTACAAGTCGATATCAGACTAAAAGAAATGGGCCAGAAATTCCAGACACGTGGATACCCTAAAAAGCTTATTCAAGAACATATTAATAGGGTTAAACCCCTTACTAAAGAGACTATTAAGGCGGGACTGGGTGATCTTAAACGATCCCAGCCTCGGATTCCTTTTGTCTCCGAGTACAACATCAATAGCACGACTATTGCGGCCATTATTAGAAAACACTGGCGAATTTTAGCTAGTAACTTTGAACAGGTTGAGGAATTTAAGGCCCCACCTCTTTGCTCTTATCGACGCAGTCGCAATTTGGGCGATAGATTGGTTAAATCAGACATCGGCACATCTAGGGAGACATGTGAGTCTTATTTTGGGTCCACCAGGAAGGGCTGCTATCCGTGCTACAATTGTATTAACTGTAAGTTAATGCTGAAAGGTGATACATTTCTCCATCCAATTTCAGGACAGAATGTAAAAATCAGACAGTACTTAACATGCGATTCTTCGTATGTCGTTTACTTGCTGATTTGTCCTTGTAATCTTTTATATATTGGGGAGACCACTTGGGACGTCAAAACCCGTCTCAACCAACATCGTTACTCCATTCGAAAACAAAAAATGGACCTCCCTGTGTCAAAGCATTTTGCCGATGCTAAACACACACAAAATAATTTGAGATTTAGAATTCTGGAACAAATAACTCCTTCCAGACGAGGAGGCGACCATATTAAATTACAAAAAAAACGTGAACTGTATTGGATCTACACTTTAGGCACCCTGAAACCCCAGGGTTTAAATGTGGAGTTCAGGGTTGTCTAACTGCTGACTGTGCATATTTTTTCTCTTTTGATTACGTGTATGGAAAATAACATGTGCTACTTATCTAATTGGTTTTCTCCTCATTCTTTCTGTTTTATACAGGATATTACTATGACTTCATACTATAAATGGATAGCTATGGCGAAGACTGGAGGAACTGTGTCGGCGATCCTCATGTATATTCTTGCACTAACTTGTGATGCTGAATAGTGTAGTGATTGTCCCTGTCTGTCTTGTGTGGCTCTAGCCCCTGTAATCGGGACCGGGGTCACATTGCACAGACGGTTGGACAATCTTGTCTTCACTTTTTGCATATATTTTTACATTTACAAGTTTACCGATACATTGGATCCTTGCGCTCTTACAGTCTGTTGTGATTGATTCTCAAATTGGATTGGTCGCTATATGACAGTTATGAGCGCTTTGGAGCGGATGCGCCGATATATCTGAATGACGGGGTGGAGTTGGTATGATAGCCACGCCCCCCTGTCGAGACGGATGTCCTGACGGTGACTGGCATTGAACCGCCGGCCCCCGATCTATGGATCGGCTTCTCTGCTGAACATTGCGGTATATGCCTATATATATTAGTGCTATGTTAAGCTGGATGGGCGATAATGCTGTGTTGCGCATGCGCCCTAACAGGTTGCTCCCATAGTGGCCATATTTGTTATGGTCTGTAATGATATTCAGCTCCAGTACAAGTCTCGCGATAACAGACAGTGCGGCGCATGCGCCGTTGCTGTTTCCGGACGCCAGCAGTTTCCACCATGTTGCTTCAGCCTGCACCGATCCATTCAAAGGTTTTTAATCAACTTTTTTATTCACACACCTTTTTCACTGCTGCAATGATTATCAATTATGCAAGAGTGGGGTATATTTTACACAATATGAATTATACTATGTATTTTTATGTATGCACGTATTCGCTATTATATGTACACTAGTCGCATGGATGAAGTATATCATTTATATGACTGCATTTTTTATATTTATCTTATCTGTGATTATGACAATTTGAATTGATTTGTAATTATGTTAATCACTGTCACTACTTATGTACGTCACTATGCACATGTTACTCAGCTGGACAAAGGCTCCATAGAGAGAGCTGAAACGTTGCTGCTGGTTGGGTGAATAAACCTTCCACTTTCTTCACTAATTGGAGTGCTGCCTTCGTTTTTTGCTCTGTGTCTACAATTTGGACCTTGGTCACAGGTCTTATAAGGAGGATTTTTTGCACCCGTGTATATTTCTTTTGGAGTGCTGCTTCTTTTCTTTACTTTTATATATATATATATATATATATATATATATACACTGCTCAAAAAAATAAAGGGAACACTTAAACAACACAATGTAACTCCAAGTCAATCACTGTCCACTTAGGAAGCAACACTGAGTGACAATCATCTTCACATGCTGTTGTGCAAATGGGATAGACAACAGGTGGAAATTATAGGCAATTAGCAAGACACCCCCAATAAAGGAGTGGTTCTGCAGGTGGTGACCACAGACCAGTTCTCAGTTCCTATGCTTTCTGGCTGATGTTTTGGTCACTTTTGAATGCTGGCAGTGCTTTCACTCTAGTAGGTAGCATGAGACGGAGTCTACAACCATACAAGTGGCTCAGGTAGTGCAGCTTATCCAGGATGTCACATCAATGCGAGCTGTGGCAAGAAGGTTTTCTGTGTCTGTCAGCGTAGTGTCCAGAGCATTGAGGCGCTACCAGGAGACAGGCCAGTACATCAGGAGGCGTGGAGGAGGCCGTAGGAGGGCAACAACCCAGCAGCAGGACCGCTACCTCCGCCTTTGTGCAAGGAGGAACAGGAGGAGCACTGCCAGAGCCCTGCAAAATGACCTCCAGCAGGCCACAAATGTTCATGTGTCTGCTCAAACGGTCAGAAACAGACTCCATGAGGGTGATATGAGGGCCCGACGTCCACAGGTGGGGGTTGTGCTTACAGCCCAACACCGTGCAGGACGTTTGGCATTTGCCAGAGAACACCAAGATTGGCAAATTCGCCACTGGCGCCCTGTGCTCTTCACAGATGAAAGCAGGTTCACACTGAGCACATGTGACAGACGTGACAGAGTCTGGAGACGCCGTGGAGAACGTTCTGCTGCCTGCAACATCCTCCAGCATGACCGGTTTGGGATTGGGTCAGTAATGGTGTGGGGTGGCATTTCTTTGGAGGGCCGCACAGCCCTCCATGTGCTCGCCAGAGGTAGCCTGACTGCCATTAGGTACCAAGATGAGATCTTCAGACCCCTTGTGAGACCATATGCTGGTGCGGTTGGCCCTGGGTTCCTCCTAATGCAAGACAATGCTAGACCTCATGTGGCTGGAGTGTGTCAGCAGTTCCTGCAAGATGAAGGCATTGATGCTATGGACTGGCCCGCCCGTTCCCCAGACCTGAATCCAATTGAGCACATCTGGGACATCATGTCTCGCTCTATCCACCAACGTCACGTTGCACCACAGACTGTCCAGGAGTTGGCAGATGCTTTAGTCCAGGTCTGGGAGGAAATCCCTCAGGAGACCGTCCGCCACCTCATCAGGAGCATGCACAGGCGTTGTAGGGAGGTCATACAGGCACGTGGAGGCCACACACACTACTGAGCCTCATTTTGTCTTGTTTTAAAGACATTACATCAAAGTTGGATCAGCCTGTAGTATGTTTTTCCACTTTAATTTTGAGTGTGACTCCAAATCCAGACCTCCATGGGTTAAAAAATTTGATTTCCATTTTTTTATTTTTGTGTGATTTTGTTGTCAGCACATTCAACTATGTAAAGAACAAAGTATTTCAGAAGAATATTTAATTAATTCAGATCTAGGATGTGTTATTTTTGTGTTCACTTTATTTTTTTGAGCAGTGTATATATATATAAAGTTGGGTTGCCCCTCCATTTTCCCCCTTCCCACTTCTCCCCTTTTTCCCTCTTTGTCCTTTCCTTGTTCCTGGAATTCCTTTCTCCTTTTCTTTTAATGCAGCTTTTAGGTTTTATATTAGCCAACATGTCCCGCTAGCATTATACTGATTTGCGGTAGTCGTTTTTCCACGCTTAATAATGGAGTTGAGGCAGCTTTACTTGAGATGGCCGTTCGCTATGGTTACCATGATGCCATTGGTTTCTATCTCTACATAGCCTGGTGCAGCATGTGATCGGTTCTATGTGTCCCGATCATGTGACCAAGACCGATCACATGCAGCTCACGCGAGACATCACTTCCTAGTTCCGCTCTGGAGCGGATGTGACGTCATCGGCTTGTCGGCCTGATGCACAGCGGGACGTGAGTGGTTGGATTCATCAGCTATAGGGCTATTTAAGAGCATGCTGAAGGCAGGTTAGACACGCCCCTTGGAGAAGCCGAGCTGCGCTCGCCAGAGGTCCAAGGTATGTCCCCCGCTATACATTTTATCAGGTACTCACTGGCTAGTTGTTGTTACAGGGCTCCACATGGGTTGCTGCATGTAAGTGGCTTTGTTAGGTCCATATAGACAGTGTACATTATTCCCCATGGTTGCCGCAACTTGTGTGATGTGTTTACCTATAAGTAATTACCCACATTATCGTAATATACGTTCCCCCTGTGGCTGGTTTAGGAGGTTTGTCTCTCTGCATTAATACTGCTGCCAAGCCATAAGGAGTGGTATTTGAAGGGGGTTCAGTTATCCTATGTACCTTTGGTGAGCTGCTGATTCGCAGCGCTACTGCATTACTGCTATGTATTACATTTATTATTATTACTTATATTTTGTCTTTCATGGTGTCATTTAATAAAAATCTATTAATACTATATATGTGTGTTTTCGTCTGTTGGTAATATTATATACACTATATAGAAAGTATATTATTGGTGTATAACACCCCTCTTCTATCAGTTTTTTTGGGGGGCGACTGGTATATCACACCAGTTATAATAATTTTTTCTAATTGTGTTTGGCACTCTTTGTAGCTGTAGTATCGCGGCAGAACCGCTCACCACTGCTGCACAATACAAATCTACTATAATATGCTTTCTATGTTAGAAAGTATATAAGTGTATTACACCCCTCTGTACTGCACACCTATTAATAGTATACCTATACCATTTAATTACTACTAAAAGGACTTTTGTGGACCTATTTGATAGCGTTTTTGTGCCTAACAGTCTCTCCCTGCTCCACACAGCAACCTTTCCCTACACTGACAAAAGACTGAATGTAAAATGGCGGCCAGATCGGGTCTATTTATAAGGTAGAGGGTATGTCCATGTGCTGAAACTTTTCAGTTGGCTGTCCTGTAGCACCTGATGGATGTGTCATGGGTCAAAGTTCTTCACAATGTAAAAGAATATTACGAGCGCAAATATTGCCATATGTTCGCATGTTCGGCGGAACGCGAACGAGCAAAGTTCGCCGCGAACCGCAAGGCCATCTCTAATCATCAATCTAACAATGTAGAGAAGCTACACCAGCAACCTACTGGAGCCCAGTCTTTCAGTTACCAACTGAAAACCAAGTAAATTCATAAAAAACAATCAGACTGGCTCACAGTATTTTTGCATTTATTAAAATTTATTTACCCAATAACATATTATACATATCCCAATTGCATATCAACATATCAGCATAAATACATAGGTACTTGTAATGCGGAGCTCACGTATATACCTAAATAACAGGAGTACTCCAAATGTGACCTCTTACTTTGCTATATGGTATCCGTCTGCTACGTGTTATAATTAGATCTCTCAAATGTTCGAATGGTTGTCTGTTAGTTTGCCGGTGATCTGAACATAAGTTGTTCAAAAGATGTTCGGTTTGCGGTCGCTGGTAAGTGGTCTCAGCATCCGAATATTACTTAATGTTACGGTTAGACCCCCTTCAACTGGTGTTGGTTTCCTACCTCCTGCCACGAGGTAGTCACTCGGCTTGTTCTTCGCGGCGTCTCACGTGACCCGACCAGAGAATGGTTTGCTGGTCGATGATGTCGTCCACCTGCGCCGATCGAAGTAGCGGAAATCGATGTAACAAAGCCGCGCCGGTGTATTCAACAGTAACGCACCAATTGGTATTGGTCAGTCTACTGTGATGGTATTAAACCGCTGCCACCGCTTAGGGCTAAAGCTGGTATCGTGCTCACCCTTTTTAGACTGGCTCCAGATGAGATGATCAAGGAAAAGTCTTTTAAGTAAAAACAAAAGCAAAAGCAGAAATAACGCACCACTAGCTGGGTCAAATTCACAATAGTTCACACTAGACGCGTTTTGGAACCGTAGTTCCTTCCTCAGTAGGCAAATGTGAAATGCTGAATGGAGACAAGCTGGACATGTCTTTATATCCCCTTGTTGGGCCTGATAAAATATCTGGTCTGGATTCCGGATTTTGCAACTGCCAATAATTTGCAGATTGCACTCTCCCGAACCTTTCTTTAGACCCAAAAAATGCTTATATGCATATAGAATAATTAATAAATAATGAATATAGACAATACATAGTACAAAAATATATATAAAATACAAAATACATAAAAATGATGTTTTTACATATTATAGATGGATCTCAGGTTCATGGATCTGTGCGCATTGATGGAGTGGGGAGAGGGGGGGGGGGCCACAGGGGAAGCCAGCGTGTTGCTATATAGCCCGGCACTGGCTATCCATGTGGACCTACCCACCTCTCCTATAAGAAGCTGAAGATTTCAATCTCCGAATTCAATCCTAGGGGCATTAGAGATCCAAATTCAAAAATCTTCTTGGATTCTTGTCTGGACATTTTTGCTAAAAAATCAACCCCTCTCCAATCTTGTTTAACTGATTGGATGGCACAGAATCTCATCTTGCTAGGATCTCCTGTATGATGTAATTTAAAATGTTTTGACAGAGGATGTATTTCTGACTGTTTTTTGATATTATTAATATTCTCTGCGATCCTGGTTTTAAATACTCTTTTTGTACGCCCTATATATTGTTTTGGGCATGGGCATTGGATGACATAAATGACTGCTTTACTATTACATGACAACATTTCTTTAATTTCCCACTTAAAGTTATTGGACGTTGATGTTATAGTTTTTATATTTCTATCAAAATGTGTCTGTCTACAATTTTGACAGCAACCACACCTGAAAAAACCTTTTCAGGTTGGACCATGGGGTTACCATTGGTTCTATAGTCTTCTTTCGTATCGTTGGAGCTACCTGGAGTCCTAGATTGGGAGCGCGGGTATAGACAATTGGGGATTGGCCGGAAGTATAGGGCCCAAAGTTTTGTCATCTCTTAATAGATGCCAATGTTTGTATATAATGTTATTCACCATCCAATAGTCTTTATTGAATGGTAGAATAATTTTGGCCATTATATCATCATCTTGGGTGATATTAGATGTTTCCTTAGATTTAAAAAAGGAGGCTCTGTGCAATTGTCTCACTTTTTCAATTGCATCCTCCAGTAGTCCATTAGGGTACTCTTTTGCCAAGAATTGCGTTTTCATATGTTCTGCCTCTGCCTCAAACTGGTTTTGTTCAGTACAATTACGTTTTAGGCGTCTGAACTGAGAAAAAGGGACATTCAAGAGCCACCTAGGGAGGTTGCAGCTTGTACTTAAGATGAAACAATTTTTCGCTACATCCTTTTGGTACTTACTGCAAGCAAAAGTTTCCTGTTTTTTATGTATATGTAAATCTAGAAATTCAACTGTTTGAGGATCAATATTTGCTGTAAACTTCAGATTGAGCTCATTGTCATTGATTTCTTGTATGAACTGTAACAATGTAGCGTGTGGACCTCTCCACACTAATAGAATGTCATCAATATAGCGCCGCCATAGGACCAGGTCCGCCCCGAGTCTGAGAGTGATGGTATCCTGTTCCCATGCTGCCATGAATAAGTTGGCATAGCTCGGGGCGAACCTGGTACCCATGGCGGTGCCAGTGGTTTGTAAATAATATCTGTACTCAAACTGAAAATAATTGTGACTCAGCACAAAACCGATCCCATCCAGTATGAATTGCAATTGTTCTATAGCTAGATTATCTTTCTGAGATAGGATTTTGGATATTGCCTGTATACCCTGACTATGGTTAATACTAGTATACAGGGAACTTACGTCCAACATAGCGAGTAGCCAATCAGGATGACAGTACATATTTTCTAAAAGAGCAGCAACTGTTGAAGTATCCCCAAGATCTCTAATCATCAACAACTACTGCTGTAATAATAGTATGAAAAATGATTAGTTTACTACTGCTCATAATATGAACTATTTTTACACTACTACTAATGATAATAATACTATAGAAAATGATTACTCTACTATTACTAATAATATTATAATACAATGATGGCTATTCTGCTGCTGCTACTACTACTACTACTACTACTACTACTACTACTATTACTACTACTAATGATAATAATAATAATAATTATAACAATAATATCAACAATTACTATTGTACTACTTCTACTACCGCTACTACTACTACTACTACTACTACTACTAATAATAATAATAATAATATCTTTAACAATTAATTTAACTATAATAATAATATTAATATGAAAAGTGATTACTTTACTACTACTTATAATATAAAATATTTTTACACTACTACTAATGCTTATAATAATAATAATAATAATAATATAAAAAAACAATTACTCTACTATTACTAATAATATTATGAAAATGTATGGTTATTCTGCTGCTACTACTGTTATGGACTATGAAACAGTATGGATACTTGCTTGTTCTATATACACTTGCATTACATTGCTCAGACACAGCTAAGTAGAAAAATCCTGCTTCCTGGATGTACCACCAGGCACGCATATAGCTTTCCCACT